>NW_017670880.1:260717-391856 GCF_001879085.1 Nicotiana attenuata | reverse complement strand
ATATATATATATATATATATATATATATATATATATATATATATATATATATGTATATATATGCTATACCTTTATTTTGTTATTTAGCCTCTAATCTCTTCATAATTTCGGTATGGTTTAGTGACTAATGAGGACCCCGTTTGTGCCAGCTTTTCGATATAGTTTTGGTGAGGATATGCTCTCTTCTGTTAGTCTCTAATCTCTTCTTTCTAGCTAATTTAGGTATGGTTTAACTGAAGATATCGTTTGTGCCAGCTTTTTCTTCTTTTGCTTTAGTTAATTTCGGAATTTGAACTTTGTTTTTAATGTAAAAAGTGGTTCCTTGTACTTCATTTCTTTTCTATATAACAGATATTATGAGAAGTTAACAAAATGCTACTATTAGTATTGACCACCCGCAACAGAAAGAAGTTCCATATCCTAAAATAGAAAGAAACGATAAAATTGAAGGGAATAATTTCGGGCAAAGATCACTTTTAGTTCCCAATAATTATTTCGTTTTGCAAGTTTATGTATGAAATAAAGCGAGTATCAATTCAGTCACCTAACATCGTCCTCCTTTTCACACAAGAAAAAAGTGATTTTCCTATTTTGTATCAATTTTTCATTACGACTGATAGTATATAGCGCTAATAAATACTGCAAACAACAAATTTCATTAACTTTCGAAATGCTAAACTTTCGAAACCGCAAAATTTCGAAGCTGTAAACATTATATTTCTAAACCCGTAAACTTTCGAACACACCCCAGATGTAGATCAGTTTTTCCACAGACCGCATTGAATATTAAAACAAAAAATTGGAAAAGCTATCTGGCCAAATTATTCCAAAGGAATATGGTTTTTGTTAGATTAGTTAGTGTTGACGGCTTAGCTTTTGGGAGGAGGAAGCGTGCCTCTCATTAGAAAATTAAAAGAAGATACAATAGATGTATTTTAAAATATTTTTTGGAGGGAAACTAAAGTATGACTATATTATTAATTGTCCAGATTCAGTTATCTTGTTTAATCAATATTTATTTAATTATAAGTATTTTTATGTCACGACCCAAAACTACCATATTGTGATGGCGCCTAACGTGGTACAAAGCAAGCCGACACTTCAAAATACTTCCAATACTTTTAAATAAAAAATAAGAATGACTCAAGTTTAAATCATCGAAATTCTCAAAAACTGGATAGAAAGTCAAACCCACTACGGAAATTCCCAATACCGGAGTGTCACTGAGTACATGAGCATCTATACAACATAAGTCTAGAAGTAATGTCTATGAAAGACTAAAACTAAATACATAAAATGGAAAGATAGGGAAGGAGAGACAAGGTATGCGAAAGCCGGGCAGCTACCTTGGAATCTCCAACAATCAAGCTGCGCAAGGAAATCAACACTCATTGTGACCAGAAGCACCTGGATCTGCACAGGAAGTGCCGGGTGTAGCGTGAGTACAATTAACTCAGTAAGTAACAAGACTAAATAGTGGACTGAAAGTAGTAAGGAGCTTCACATATATAGCTAAATTACATAAATTTCAACATAGGAAGGTAGGCATGCTTTCAAGTTCGACAATTAAGGCCAAAACAATTAATTCATGACAAGTTCAATTGAAACAAGATATAATATCCCTTAGAAATTACATGACAGTGATATATGCCAGCTGAAGTGCAACAGTAACGAAATCAAGTGTATAATCTCAGAGCAACAGTCCCTCAGTCCTCCAATTAACTCCAACCTCATTGTCACTCATTTCCTCACATTCTCTCATTTCTCTCAGTCGCTCGGTACTCGTGCTCGGCACTCGGCGCTAGCACTTAGTAGGTACCTGTGCTCATTGGGGGTGTACAGACTCCAGAGGGGCTCCTTCAACCCAAGCGCTATAACAAGACAACCATGGCATAAATCAATAAAACATGGTGCGGCGTGCAGCCCGATCACATAAATATCCTCACAATCAGGCCTCGGCCTCACTTAGTCATCAACCTGAAATGACGATAATAAGCCCAAACTGAAATGATATAATGCATCAATAATGAACAATAAAGACTCAGATATAATATGCAAGTAAAACTGTTATTAAGTACAAGCAGCTACTAGCAAATAATTTAACATGTAACACGGCCTCTTTGGGTGCCTACGGTAGCAAAAAATTGCCTAAACATGATTTCTAACATGATTTGCACCTCAATTTCTATAACACATGGAGAAAATACTGATAACAACTGATTATTCAACTAGACATTTCAATGGAATTAACCAAGTCACCATTCCTACGGTGCACGCCCACACGCCCGTCACCTAGCATGTGCGTCACCTCAAAGCTAATCACATGACACATAATAGGGGGTTTCATACCCTCATAACCAAATTTAGAACTATTACTTATTTCAATCCATGCAAATCCCTACTCCAACACGCCCTTGCCTCGCGAATCGGCCTCCAGATGCCCCGAATCTAGCCACAAACAATTCGATACAATCAACACGAGACAGAGGAAACAATTCCACAAGAAAAATACTAAGTTATTAATCAAAAGTCAAAAGTCGACTCAAAATCCGGCCCCCGGGACCATGTCTCAAATTTTGATAGAAGTCACAAAACTCAAAAGCCCATTTAACCACGAGTCAAACCATACCAAATTTACCAAAATTTGACACCAAATTATCACCCAAATCACCAAATCCCACTCTCCAAATCCCTAGCATCAAACTCCCAAATTTCACCTTAAATATACACAAACTAGGTGGGAAATTCAATGGGGAAACAAGATTATTGATTAAAAATGAACACAAGTGATTTACCTCAAGAAACCCCTCGAAAACCCTCTCAAAACTCGCCTAATCCCGAGCTTGAATTGTTCAAATGAAGAAAAATAGCGAACCCTTGAATTTAAGCTTCTGTCCAGGGGTTTCGCACCTGCGCTCCACTTGACCGCATATGCGGATTTTCCATCGCTTCTGCGAACCTGGACCCCCATCTCACCTCCGCTTCTGCGGTCTCTCATGCACAAATGCACATCCGCACCTGCGCCTTCAGTCTTCCTCTCTCATACTCGCACCTACGACGCCTCTCCGCATCTGCGACCTTGTAGGTGCGGACAAATCCTTCGCACATAGAGAAATCCCTCAGCTCAAGCCAACCTTGCTTCTACGCCACTCCATCTGCACCTACAGCATCGCACCTGCGGCCAACCCCTCGCAGGTGTGATCACACCAGAAAAATCCCACATTCAACAATGCACTACGTCTCATTTTCGATCTGCTAACCATCTGAAATTAACCCGAGGCCCCCGGGACCTCAACCAAATATACCAACAAGTCCTAAAACACGATATGAACTTAGTCGAGTCCTCAAATTTACCTCAAACAATATCAAAAACACGAATCCCACCCCAATTCAAGCCCATTGAAACTAAGCGGGTACGATGTACGCACGAAGTTACGAGAGTCCGTTCGTAGCTACAAATCATGCTTATGTTCGGGTAGTTTTAGAACTCTATCATGTAATACTTGTATTAATTGCACTCTACTTGTTAATTTCAATTCTTAAATTATATTTAAACCTGATAAAGGATTCGTGAAGACCGAATTTCATTAACTTTGAGTTTTGGCGGGTTACTTGACCGTTAGTAGAAATTGTGACTCCATGTGTATTAGTCTTGTAGTAGCCGTTAAATTGAAGTTCGTAGAGTATTCTCTTTAGTTATGGAGCGGGCATAACGCTACGACAGTATAATAGATGCATCTATGGTTCACGTCTGTTGACCTCGGCAGTGTACACATTTTTGTAGGTCGGGCCGCACGGCCTCGGCATAAATCGTGCGTGATAGTTTTCGGAGTCTGATTACGCTTGATTTTACTTTCATGACTTGAGAAATTATGATTTACTTGATGGCCCGTATTTGTTGAAGTTAGTATGTGCTAATTGGAGATTTTAAATTGACTTCTAGTTAAAGAATCACTTATACTGTTCATTATTGCGTTATTATTATTGTTGTATTCCACACCTATTTAGAATTTCTATACTTCATTTATTGTCCCATAGTAAGTGTCGATGTCGACCCCTCGTTACTAATTTTTCGAGGTTAGACTAGATACTTACTAGGTATATGTTGTTTGTGTACTCATGCTATACTTCTGCACTAATCGTGCATGATATGAGGCAGGTGCATCTGGCGGTCATTCAAACGCATACCCCCGTTACCCCGAGACAATAGTGGCGAGCTGCTCTCCGTGTCCGTTCTACAGCACCCGCAGTCTCTCTTTCGCATTTATTTTCTGTCTATCTTATTCTAGACAGTAGTATAGGTGATTTTGTATATTCTACTAGTTGCTCATACACTTGTGACACCGGGTTTTGAGAATATTCTAGTAGACACGTTATGGTTTTGAGTATTAAATTCACTGTATTCACTCTTTCGTTTGTTTATGCTTCTTCACCATAAATTCCTACTAATCATTCTCTTAATAAATAAAATTAACTACTTTGAAATTATTAAAAAGAATAAATACATGACTAGTTCATTGTTGGCTTGCCTTGCACCGATGTTCGGCGCCATCACGGCCTATAGAGGAAATTGAATCATGACAAGAAAGCCATAAGAGAAAAAAGGATAGAATTCTCATGTGTTATTCTTTTTTTGGAGTGGCAACATATATTTTATAATGCCTTTTTTCATGTATGTTCAATTAACGGATAAACCCTTTCATAAAAGAAACCTTTAAAAACTCAACAGTCGTCTTATTTAATATATGTTAATATTATTTTAGGAAAATAAAATGTAACGACCCAACCGGTCGTTTTGAGGGTTGTAGCTCCATTCCCCTATTGACTGCTCATTTTGTGATTTATAGCTGTTATGTGGCTCGCCTGGATAGTCGGTTCGGGTTCGGAGAGATTTCGAAATGAATTTAGACACTTAGTCTCAAATTGGGAGCTTAAGTTGAAAAGGTTGATCAGATGTTGACTTTTGTATAAACAACTTCGAAATAGAGTTTTGATGGTTCTGTTAGCTCCGTTGGGTGATTTTAGACTTAGGAGCCTATCCGGATTGTGATTTGGAGGTCCGTAGTTGAATTAGGCTTGAAATGGCAATAACTGGAAATTTGGAAGGTTTGATCGAGAGTGGACTTTGTGGTTACCGGGCTTGGATTGGAGTTCTTGGAGTGGGAGTAGGTCCGTGGCGTCATTTGTGACTTATGTACAAAACTTGGGGTCAATCAGATGTGATTTGATAGGTTTCGGCGTAGTTTGTAGAATTGGAATTTCCTTTGTTTCAATAGGCTTGAATTGGGATGGATTTGTGTCTTTGATGTTGTTTGAGGTAAATTAAGGGCTCGAATAAGTTCCATCGTATTTTAGGACTTGTTGGTATGTTTGGTTGAGGTCCCGGGGGCCTCGGGTTGATTTCAGATGGTTAACAGATCGAAAATAATACTTAGTGCATTGCTGAAGCTGGGAGTTTTCTGGTGTGATCGCACCTGCGAGGGGTTGGTCGCAGGTGCGCCTGGAGTGATGTAGAAGCGAGGTTGGATTCAGCTGAGGGATTTTCGCAGGTGCGAAGGATTTTTCCGCACCTGCAAGGTCGCAGATTCGGAGAGGCGTTGTAGGTGCGTGTATGAGTGAGGAAGCCTGAAAGCGCAGGTGTACAAGTAAATCCGCAGGTGCGGATGCGCATCTACGCATGAGAGACCGCAGAAGCGGAGGTAGGCTAGGGGTCAAGGTTCACAGAAATGAAGGAAAATTCGCAGAAGCGGGACCGCAGATGTGGTCAAGTGGAGCGCTGGTGCGAGACCCTTGCACAAAACCTTAAATTCAAGGGTTCACGATTTTTCTTTATTTTGAACATTTCAAGCTCGGGATTGGGTGATTTTTGAGAGGATTCTTGACGGGTTTCTTGGGGGAAGTCACTTGTGTTTATTTTTAATCAATAATCTTGTTTCCCCATTGAATTTCTCACCTAATTTGTGTGTATTTAAGGTGAAATTTGGGAGTTTGAGACTAGGGATTTAGATAGTGGAATTTGAGGATTTGGGTGACGATTTGGTGTCAGATTCTGGTAAATTTGGTATGGGTTGACTCGTGGTTCAATGGGCTTTTGGGTTTTGTGATTTTTATCGGATTCCGAGACGTGAGCCCGGGGTCCAACTTTTGAGTCGACTTTTGACTTTTGATTAATAACTTAGTATTTTTCCTGTGGAATTATTTCTTCTAGCTCGTGTTGGTTGTATCAAACTGTTTTTGGATAGATTCGGGGCATTTGGAACCCGATTCACGAGGCAAGGGCGTGTTGAATTAGGGATTTGCACGGATTGAGGTAAGTAACAGTTCTAAATTTGGTTCTGAGGGTATGAAACCCCATATTATGTGTCATGTGATTGGTTTTGAGGTGACGCACATGCTAGGTGACGGGCGTGTGGGCGTGCACCGTAGGAATGGTGACTTGGTAGTACTGTCATGTTATTTTTGAGAGATATTATATCCGATTTAAATTGAACTTGTCATGAATTAATTGTTTTGGCCTTAATTGTCGAACTTGAAAGCATGCCTACCTTCATATGTTGAAATTTCTGTAATTAAGCTATATCCGTGAAGCTCGTCACTACTTTCAGTCCATTATTTAATCTTGTTACTTACTGAGTTGGTCGTACTGACGTTACACCCTGCACTTCGTATGCAGATCCAAGTGCTTCTGGTCATAGTGGGTGTTGATTTCCTTGCGCAGCTTGATCGTTGGAGATTCCAAGGTAGCTGCCCGGCGTTCGAAGACCTTGTTTCTCCTTCCCTATCTTTCCGTTTTATGTATTTAGTTTTAGTCTTTCATACCTTGTCTCTCCTTCCCTATCTTTCCGTTTTATGTATTTAGTTTTAGTCTTTCATAGTCATAACTTCAAGACTTGTGTTGTATAGACGCTCATATACAAAGTGACACCCCAATGTTGGGAATTTCCTTATTAGGTTTTGACTTTCTATCAATTTTTTAAGAGTTTTGATGATTTAAACTTTAGTCATTCTTATTTTTTCAGTTAAAAGTGTTGGAAGTACTTTAATGTGTCGGCTTGCCTAGTACCACGTTTGGCGCCATCACGAAAGGCCAGTTTTTGGTCGTGACAAGTTGATATCAGAGCTTAGGTTACATAGGTCTCACGAGTCATGAACGAGTTTAGTAGAGTCTTGTGGATCGGTACAGAGACATCTGTACTTATCTTTGAGAGGTTGCCGAACCCTTAGGAAACTTCACATTCTTGTATTCTTGTCGTGCTGACTTGTTGATTCCGGTTACTAAACTTTTGTATTGTATTCTCTCAAAGATGGTTAGGACACATGCTACCGGACAAGACGGACAGCCACCAGTACCAGAAGCTAGGGCCATGAGAGGCCGAGGTCGCGGTAGGGGTAGGGTGCAGCTCGTACAGCAGCTAGAGCAGCACCTGCAAATCCACCAGTTGCTCCAGCTCTGAAGCAGGTTCTAGATGTGGTTGAACTAGTGGGACTAGTTAAGGCACCAGCTGTGCCCGTTATGATTCTAGGCCTTCAGGAGGCTTTGGCTAAGATTTGACGGTGTGCACCAGCCTTGTTCAAGCGGTCTTTGTTCTAGCCGCAACACCCACTTCTCGGGCCGGGGAGGTACTCAGACTCCTGCCGCCCGTACACCAGAGCAGGTGATGCAGGGATTTCAGACATCAGGGTACTACCAGACCAGCCGGTTGCAGTTGCTCAGGCCTAGGTGGGTCCCATTATGACTGATGATAAGCAGATGAGACTAGAGAGATTTGGGAGGCTCCAGCCTCCAGCATTCAGTGGGGCTGAGTCTCAGGATACCTAGGAATTTTTGGAGAGGTGCCAGCAAATTCTTTGCACAACAGGTATTCTGGAGACCAGTGGGGTCTCATTCACTACTTTTTAGTTTACTGGGGCTTCCTTCAGATGGTGGGAGGCTTACAACAAGCGCAGGCCAGTCGGTGCAGCACCACTTATATGGCGTGAGTTCTCCGTGCTCTTCTTGGAGAAGTTCGTGCCACAATCTCGCAGGGAGGAGCTGCACAGACAGTTTGAGCAGCTACGTCAAGATGGCATGTTTGTGACCTAGTACGAGATGAGGTTTTCCGAGTTGGCCCGTCACGCAGTTTGGTTTGTTCCCATGGATAAGGAGAGGATTAGGAGGTTCATTGATGGCCTCACATATTAGTTGAGGTTGCTTACGACTCAAGAAAGGGTATTTGGTACGACTTTCGATGAGGTGGTCGATTTTGCTTGGCATATAGAGATGGTCCTTAATCAAGAGCGTGAGGAGCGGGAGGCCAAGTGTGATAACCCGATAGGTCATCTTATTTTTTAGAACCTAATTCTATGTTTTGAGGTCTCAAATACCTAATTTCAGCCTTCCTCGATTTGCATGCGTGGTCTGGGTGTTCTTCCAGAAGGCTTATATGTGAAAAACTGATTAAAATAAAAATTTTGCCTTAAAATTCATATGAGTTGACTTCGGTCAATGTTTTGAGCAAACGGACCCAGATCCGTATTTTGACGGTTCCGATGGGTCCGTATCGTAATTTGGGACCTGGGCGTATGCCCGCAATCAAATTCGAAGGTCGCTAGCTCAAGTTATTGATTTTTGTTGAAAATTGAAAGTTTGAAAGTTTTATGATTTTTAAGAATCAACTGATATTTGGTTTTGTTTATACCGGGTCCGTATTTTAGTTTCGGAGCCCGGTGTAGGTCCACAATGACATTTATGACTAATCATTAAAATTTGGTGAGAAATAGAGTTGATTTGACATGATTCGGAGGTTCGGTTGTAAAAATAGAAGTTTTAAAGTTTCTTGAAAATTTGATTTGATTTGGTGTCCGATTCGTAGTTCTAGGTGTTATTTTGGTGTTTTGATCTAGTGAGCAAGTTTGTATGATGGTTTAGGACTTGTCTGCATGTTTTGTTTGGAGCCCAGAGGGCTCGGGTGAGTTTCAGATAGGCTACAGAGTGGTTTGAACTTAGAAAATCATAGCTGGTGTATCAGATCTGCAGACTTCGCATTTGTGAGGTCTGGCTCTCAAATGCGAGCCTCGCATTTGCGAAGAGACCATCTGCATTTGCGAGTAGTGGGCTGGGGGTGGACCATTGCATTTGTGAAGTTTTATGTCGCATTTGCGATCCTCATAGTCCGCATTTGCGAACATCTTATTCGCATTTGTGAAGGCAGCAGAGATGGGGGAGCTTCGCATTTGCGAAGCATTTCTCGCATTTTCGGGGTTCGCATTTGCGACATGAGCAGCTGTGTAAAACTTAAGTTAGACGGGAGTTTTCTCTCATTCATCAAATTTTAGAAACCTAGAACCCTAGAGGCCATTTTGCCAAGACCCTTTCTTCCCCAAATCATTGGTAAGTGATTCTAACCTATTTCCTTTCAATCTTTCATTACATTTCATAAGTTTTTAACCTAAAATCTAGTGTTTTCATGGTGGAAATTTGAGGGTTTGGGTAGAATTAGGATTTTTTTAAAATTGGGATTTAGACCTCAAATCGGGGTCGGATGCCAAAAACAAACTACATAACTGGGCTCAGGGATGAATGAGTACTCGGGTTTTGGTCCGAACTTCGGGATTGGACCAAGCGGGCCCGGGGTTGACTTTTGTTGACTTTTTCAAAAAATGGCCTAAATTGAATTCTTTGCAATCGTGGGTAGTTCCTAAGGCTTAATTTGAATCGTTTGGTTGGTAATTTGGTAGATTCTATTGGTTCAGAGGCTTGTTTGAGAGGCAATGCTATGATTGAGCATTGCGTGGCCTTTGGAGCGAGGCAAGTGTTGTGTCTAACCTTGACTTGAGGGAATTAGGAACCCTTGGACTATGTGTTATGTGAATTTCATGTGAGCGGCAATATGCAAGGTGATGAGTGCTTATGCGCCACCGAATTATCTGTGTTTCCCTGTTTTCCCGCTTTTCTAAACTATCTCTTTCCCTGCCTTAATTGTTGTATGCTCTAAATGTGTTCCAATGCCTAATTGCTATGTTAGTCATTGTTTCATCCTGTTTATGATATTAGATCTCCTACTATTTGCTCAAGTTGGTTTATTTGTACCTTCTAGTCGTAAATTCTGGATTGGTCTCGCTATGTAGTATTACTTATGTTGATTGTCATGTTGTACAAGGTTTCCTATTTGTTTCAGTTTGGTGTTTTGGGATCGTAAAGGCTTTTTCGGGATTTGAATCGTAAGTTTTACTGTGCATATATAGTACTTGATATTGATATGCCGGGATCGGGTTGAACGCTGCAACGGGTGAAATAAGGGTGGTATGATGAGGTGGAGTAAGGGTGACTCTATAGTGTGCAGTGGGAACGGGTTGCACACCGCAACATGTGTAATAAGGGTGGATTGTTTTGGTGGAATAAGGGTGAACTATGATTATGATATTGTAATATGGTGGGATCGGGTTGTGCGCCGCAGCACTTATATATATATATATATATATATATATATATATATATATATATATATATATATATCTCATTGTTGTTAATGTTGTTACGAGGAAATAAGGGAGGATTTTGTGACGTACAGTGGGATCGGGTTACACGCCGCAACAACCTATGTGTTTATATTCCTCTGAGCTGTGATAGTTTTACGGTATTTCCTTTTGCACTTAAGGATTGGTAAATTCTGAACGTCGCTGACTTATTCCTGAAGCTATAGCTAGTTTCAATTGACTGCTTTATCTCGTTCTGCATTTTCTTTTGTCTATATTATTTATATTGCGTACAGGTTGTAGTGTGAGTGACCCGCCTTAGCCTCATCACTACTTTGTCGAGGTTAGGCTCGGCACTTACAGAGTATACGGGGTCGGTTGTACTCATACTACACTCTGCACTTCTTGTGGAGGTTTTGGTACCGGCTCGAGCTGATCATGAGGGTAGCAGCTGGCATTGCTCGACAAGAGACCCAAGGTAGATCTGCTGGCATCCACAGACCCTAGAGTCTCTTCCTAGTCACATTGTTTTACTATTTATTTTCTTTCAAAACTGTGTATTTTCTTTCAGACTCTGTTTGTAGTAAATCATAGTAGCTCGTGAATAGTAACTCTAGATCCGAGTTGTAGTAAACATTATAGCATTTATATTATTTTGCACTCGTTTTAATTCATTTTAGCTTATGTGATCTTATCTACTGAATTGGATAAAAAGTTAGTTTCACGATTCTCTAAAGTTGTCTTGCCTAGCAAGTGAAATGTTAGGCGCCATCATGATTCCGAAGGTGGGAATTTCGGATTGTGACAAGTTGGTATCAGAGCACTAGGTTGCCTAGGTCTCATAATTCACGAGCAGGCTTAGTGGAGTCTGGAAGATCAGTACGAAGACGTCTGTACTTAGTTTAGGAACAAATTTCACTTCTATTCTTCTTTGTCGTGGGATTTTGTTCTCTCAATGCTAATTGAACTCTTTTACTATTATTCTCTCGTAGATGGAGAGAACATGTGCTGCATCTTCAGTTGAGCAGCAGCTAGAGCCCTCAGTGGCAGCTCCTACGAGGGGCAGGGGTCAAGGCCGAGGCCGTGCGAGGTGTCGAAGTCGAGGCCGTGCCAGAGGCCGAGGTAGGGGCAGGGCTCAGCCTAGAGCCCAAGCAGCAGCACCAGCAGTGGAGCCTCAGGTAGATTTTGACGAGGAAGTTCCTGCCCAGACTGTTCTTGTTGGGCCAACTCAAGTTCCGGAGGGGTTTATTGCAACCCCAATGCTTCACGATGCTTTGGTCCGTTTGGTGGGCCTTATGGAGAGTGCGGCCTAGACTGGCACATTTCCTATGGCACCAACCGTCTCTCAAGCTGGAGGAGGAGCACAAACTCCTGCTACCGACACTCCGGAGCAGATGGTTCCCTAGTATCAAAATCCAGTAGGTTATCCAATTGGAGTGTTCAGCTGGTTATTGCGGCACAGGCCGGTGATGGGTCAGCTATGTCTTCTGAGGCATTTTGGAGATTGGACAGGTTTACTAAGCTCTTTCCAGTTCACTTCAGTGGTGCATCTTCAGAGGACCCCCAGGAGTATCTTGACATCTGTCATGAGGTGCTACGGAACATGGGTATAGTGGAGACCAATGGGGTCGATTTTGCTGCATTTCAGATGTCAGGTTCTGACAATAAATGGTGGATAGATTATTTGTTGACCAAATCAGCTGGGTCGCATGCTCTTACATAGGACCAGTTCTCTCAGCTCTTCCTAGAGAAGTTCCTCCCTATCACATTGAGAGAGGAGTATCGTCATCAGTTCGAGCGTCTCCAGCAAGGCAGTATGACTGTTACACAGTATGAGGACTATTTTGTGGATTTTGCCCGTCATGCTCTTCTTCTACTTCCTACCGAGAGAGAGAAGGGGTGAGGAGCTTTATTGAGGGACTTGCTCAGCCTATCAGATTGTATATGGCTAAGGAGACTTGGAGTGAGATTTCTTTTCAGGCGGCTGCCAATATCGCCAGGCGAGTCGAGATGGTTCTTGCACAGGGAGGTCAGGGGTCTGACAAGAGACCCCGTCATTCTGATGGGTTCAGTAGTGCGTCATCTGAAGGCAGGGGTACTTTTGGTAGAGGCTATCCTGCCAGGCCGTTTCACTAAGAGCTTTAGGCATCCCACAGTGCTTCAGGGAGTTGTGGTCCTTATGTGCCTCATTCTGGACAGCTAGCCTACAGTGCACCACCAGCTCCTATCCGTGCACCTCCTATTCAGAGTTATTACCGTGGTTATCCGACCCGTTCGTGTCAGTCTCAATTTCAGCAGCCACAACACCAGGATGGATGTTTTGAGTGTGGTGGTTATGGGCATATCAGGAGGACCTGTCTGAGATTATTGGGTGTCACGCCACAACATTAGGGTTCTCGTGCCATGGTCCCGACACCAATTGTTGCACCGCCTGTTCAGCTAGCCAGAGGCAGGGGTCAGGCAGCCATAGGCAGAGGCCAGACTGTTAGAGGTAGAGGTCAGGCCATTAGAGGTGGAGGCTAGACAGCTAGAGGCCGTCCCACGGACGTAGTTCAGAGTGGTGGGCCCCAGCCCTGATGTTATGTTTTTCCAATCAGGACTGAGGCTGAGTCATCTGACACTGTAATCACAAGTATTGTTTTAGTTTGCAATAGAGATGCTTCAGTTCTATTTGACCCGGGATCTACTTACTCCTATGTGTCATCCTATTTTGCTTCATGTTTGGTTGTGCCTTGTGATTCTTTGAGTGCTCCTGTGTATGTGTACACACCTGTGGGGGATGCTACTATTGTAGACTGCATTTATCGTTCATGTGTAGTCACCATTGGAAGTCGTGAGACTAGTGTAGATCTTTTACTTCTCGATATGGTTGATTTCGATGTTATCTTGGGTATGGATTGGTTGTCACCTTATCACGCTATATTGGATTGTCATGCCAAGACCGTGACGTTAGCCTTGCTGGGCCTGGGCATTCTACTAGCAGGGTTATCTCTTATATGAAGGCTCGTCGTATGGTCGAGAAGGGGTGTCTAGCTTATTTGGCTTATGTCCGCGATTCTAGTGCGGAGGTTTCTTCCATGGATTCAGTACCAGTGGTCCATGAGTTTTCAAAGGTGTTTGCTGCAGACCTGCCGGGGATGCCACCCGACAGGGATATTGACTTCTACATTGATTTGGCTCCAGGCACTCAGCCCATTTCTATTCCGCCATACCGCATGGCACCGCTAGAGTTCAAAAAATTGAAGAAACAATTGCAAGATTTTCTTGATAAAGGCTTTATTAGACGTAGTGTCTCGCCCTGGGGTGCGACTGTGTTGTTCGTGAAGAAGAAGGATGGATCGATGAGGATGTGCATAGATTATCGGCAGTTGAACAAAGTCACCATCAAGAACAAGTATCCATTGCCGAGGATTCATGACTTATTTGAGCATCTTCAGGGTGCTAAGGTGTTTTCGAAGATTGATTTGAGATCTGGCTACCATCAGCTGAGGATTAGGGCATCTGATGTCCCTAAGACAACTTTTCGGAATCGGTACGGGCATTATGAGTTTCTAGTGATGTCATTTGGGTTGACAAATGCCCCAGCAACATTCATGGACTTGATGAACAGAGTGTTATCTAGATTCCTGTGTGATTGTGTTGATTGATGATATCTTGATCTACTCCCGCAGTCGTGAGAAACACGAGCAACATCTTCGGATCGTACTTTAGACTCCGAGAGACAGCCAGTTATGTGGTAAGTTTGCAAAATGCAAGTTTTGGTTGAGCTCAGTCGCTTTCTTGGGGCATGTTGTATCGGTAGAGGGCATGCAGGTGGATCCTAAGAAGATTGAGGCAATTCAGAACTGGCCTAGACCCACACCAGCTACAAAGATCCGGAGTTTCTTGGGTTTGGCAGGCTATTACCGTCGATTTGTGGAGGGGTTTTCATCCATAGCAGCCCCGTCAACGAGATTGACCTAGAAGAATTCCTTGTTCAGATGGTCAGACGAGTGTGAGGCGAGCTTTCAGAAGCTCAAGAGTGCTTTGACTACAGCACGGTGTTGGTGTTGCCCACAGGTTCATGATCTTATACGGTATATTGTGATGCATCCCATGTTGGGCTTGGTGCAGTATTGATGCAGGATGGCAGGGTGATTGCAATATGCATCACGGCAGTTGAAGGTTCATGAGAAGAATTACCCTGTCCATGACGTAGAGTTGGCAGCCATTTTTCATGCTCTGAAGATCTGGAGGCACTATCTTTTTGGCGTGTCGTGAGAGGTCTTCACGGATCATTGGAGCCTTCAGTATTTGTTCAAGCAAAAAGATCTCAATTTGAGGCAGAGGAGGTGGTTATAGCTATTTAAAGACAATGATATCACTATTTTGTAACCCCGAGAAGGCCAATGTGGTGGCCGTCAACTTGAGTAGAAAGGCATTGAGTATGGGTAGCCTTGCATACATTCCAGTCGGTGAGAGACCGCTTGCATCAGATGTTTGGGCTTTGGCTAATCAGTTTGTGAGGCTGGATATTTTGGAGCCCAATCGTGTTCTAGCTTGCATAGTCGCTCCGTCTTTATTGCTTGAGCGCATCAGAGATCGGCCGTATGACAACCCTTATTTGTTGTTCCTTAGGGACACAGTGCGGCACGGTGGTGCCAAGCAGGTTACCGTTGGAGATGATGGAGTTTTGAGGATGCAGGGTCGTGTCTATGTGCCTAATGTGTTGGACTTCATGAGTTGATTCTTGAGGAGGCCCACAACTCTCGGTATTCTATTCATCCGGGCACCGCCAAGATATATCAGGTCTTGCGGCAGCATTATTGGTGGAGGATAATGAAGAAGAACATAGTTGCTTATGTAGCCCGCTGTCTGAATTGTCAGCAAGTAAAGTATGAGCATCAGAGACCTGGTGGTTTGCTTCAGAGGATAGAGATTCCTGAGTGGAAATAAGAGCGTATCACTATGGATTTCGTTGTTGGACTCCCGCGGACTCAGAGGAAGTTTGACGCAGTTTGGGTCATTGTGGATAAGCTGACCAAGTCAGCTCATTTCATTCATGTGGCAGTTACCTATTCTTCAGAGCGGTTGGAAGAGATTTATATCCGCGAGATCGTCCGTGTTCACGGTGTGCCCGTGTCTATCATTTCTAGTCGAGGTACGTAGTTCACCTTGCACTTCTGGTGAGCATTACATCGTGATTTGGGCACACGGGTTGAGTTAAATACAATGTTTCATCCTCAGACGGACGGACACTCCGAGCGCACTATTTAGATATTGGAGGATATGCTCCGCGCATGTGTTATAGACTTTGGAGGATCGTGGGATCAGTTTTTTCCCCTTGCAGAATTCACCTACAACAATAGTTACCGGTCGAGCATTCAGATGTCTCCCTATGAGGCATTATACGGTAGGCGGTGCTGATCGCCAATTCGGTGGTTCGAGCCGGGGGAGGCTCGGTTGTTTGGTATAGATTTGGTACAGGATGCCTTGGATAAGGTTAGGATTATTCAGGATCGATCACACAGCTCAGTCCAGGCAGAAGAGATATGCCGATCATAGAGTTCGTGATGTTGCATTCATGGTCGGGGAGAGAGTGTTTCTCCGTATCACCCATGAAGGGTGTGATGCGGTTAAAAAAGAAGGGCAAGTTGAGCCTTAGGTACATCGCAACCTTTATGATTCTGGAGAGAGTGGGCGAGGTGGCTTACAAGCTCGCATTGCCACCTAGTTTAGCAGCTGTTCATCTGGTATTCCATGTGTCCATGCTCCAGAAGTATCACGGAGATCCGTCCATGTGTTAGATTTAACTTGTGTCCAGTTGCACAAGGATTTGGCTTACGAGGAGGAGCCGGTAGCTATTCTAGCCCGGCAGGTTCGACAACTCAGGTCTAAGAGTTATCCTTCAGTTCGAGTGCAGTGGAGAGGTCAGCCCGTCGAGGCAGCTACTTGGGAGTCCGAGTAAGATATGTGGAGTAGATATCCACACCTTTTCACCAGCCCAAATACTTTTCTATGTCCGTTTGAGGATGAACGATTGTTTTAGAGGCGGAGAATGTGATGACCCGATAGGTCATCTTATATTTTAGAACCTAAATTCTATATTTTGAGGTCTTAAATATCTCATTTATGCCTTCTTCGATTTGCGTACGCAGTCCGGGTGTTCTTTCGGAAGGCTTATATGTTAAAAACTGATAAAAATAAGAATTTTTCCTTAAAAATTCATTTGAGTTGACTTCGGTCAACATTTTGAGCAAACAGACCCGGACCTATATTTTGACGGTCCCGGTGGGTCCGTATCGTAATTTAAGAGCTGGGCTTATGCCCGGAATCGAATTTGGAGGTCGCTAGCTCAAGTTATTGATTTTTAATGAAAATTGAAAGTTTGAAAGTTTTATGATTTTTAGAATCGACTGATGTTTGGTTTTGTTGATACCGGGTCTGTATTATGGTTCTGGAGCCCAGCACATGTCCACTATGATATTTATGACTTTCCTGTCAAATTTGGTGAGAAACGAAGTTGATTTGACGTGATTTGGACGTTCGGTTGTAAAAAAAGAAGTTTTAAAGTTTTCTGTAAAATTTCATTTTATTTGATGTCCGATTCGTAGTTCTAGGAGTTATTTTGGTGTTTTGATCGAGCGAGTAAGTTCGTATGATGTTTTTAGGACTTATGTGCATGTTTGGTTTAGAGCCCCGAGGGCTCGGGTGAGTTTTGGATAGGCTACGGAGTGGTTTGAACTTAGAAAATCATAGCTGGTGTATCAGATCTGCAGACTTCGCATTTGGGAGGTCTAGCTCGCAAATGCGAGCCTCGCATTTGCAAAGAGACCACCGCATTACGAGCACTGGGCTGGAGGTGGACCTTCGCATTTGCGAAGTTTTGGGTCGCATTTGCGATCCTCACAGTCCGCATTTGCGAACATCTTGTTGCATTTGCGAAGGCAGCAGAGATGGGGGAGGTTTGCATTTGCGAAGCATTTCTCGCATTTGCGGGGCTCACAATTGGTCGCATTTGCGACATCTCGAGCTGTGTAAAACATAAGTTAGACGGGATTTTTCTCTCCTTCATCAAATTTTCAAAACCTAGAACCCTAGAGGCGATTTTTCCCAGACCCTTTCTTCCCCAAATCATTGGTAAGTGATTAGAACCTATTTTCTTTCAATCTTTCATTACATTTCACAAGTTTTTAACCTAAAATCTAGTGTTTTCATGGTGGAAATTTGGGGGTTTGGGTAGAATTACGGATTTTTGTAAAATTGGGATTTAGACCTCAAATTGGGGTTGGATTCCAAAATAAATTACATAATCGGGCTCGGGGTGAATGGGTAATCGGGCTTTGGTCCGAAGTTCGGGATTGAACCAAGCGGGCCCGGGGTTGACTTTTTCAGAAAATGGCCTAAATTGAATTCTTTGCAATCGTGGGTAGTTCCTAAGGCTTAAATTGAATCGTTTGGTTTGTAATTTGCTAGATTCTATTGGTTCAGAGGCTTGTTTGAGAGGCAAAGCTATGATTGAGCATTGAGTGGTCTTTGGAGCGAGGTAAGTGTTGTGTCTAGCCTTGACTTGAGGGAATTAGGAACCCTCAGACTATATGTTATGTGAATTTCATGTGAGCGGCGAATATGCGAGGTGACGAGTGCTTATCGCTGCCGAATTATCTGTGTTTCCCTATTTTCCTGCATTTTTAAATTATCTCCTTCCCTTTCTTAATTTTTATTATGCTCTAAATGTATTCCCATTCCTAATTGCTACCTGTTAGTCATTGTTTCATCCTGTTTGTGATATTAGATCTTTTCATAGTTTCATGATCTCCTACTATTTTCTCAAGTTGGTTTAGTTGTACCTTCTAGTTGTAAATTCTTGATTGGTCTCGATGTGTAGTATTACTTATGTGGATTATCATGTTGTACAAGGTTTTCTATTTGTTTCAATTTGGTGTTTAAGGATTGTTAAGGCTTTTCCGTGATTTGAATTGTAAGTTTTAATGTGCATATTGAGTACATGATATTGATATTGTGGGATCGGGTTGCACGCCGCAACCGGTGAAATAAGGGTGGTATTATGAGGTGGAATAAGGGTGAATGTATGCTGATAAGGGTGGATTGTTTTGGTGGAATAAGGGTGAACTATGATTATGATATTGTGATATGGTGGGATCGGGTTGCGCGCTGCAATAATTATATATATATATATATATATATATATATATATATATATATATATATATATATACACTAATTGTTGTCAATGTTGTTACGAGGAAATAAGGGAGGATTATGTGACGTACGGTGGGATCGGGTTGCGCGCCGCAACAACCTGTGTGTTTATATTCCTTTGAGCTGTGATAGTATTAGGATATTTCCTTTTGTAGTTAAGGATTGGTAAATTCTGAACGTCGTTGACATTCCTGAAGCTGTAGCTATTACTTCCAATTGAGTGCTTTATCTCGTTCTGTATTTCCTTTTAAGTCTATATTATTTTTATTGCGTATAGGTTGTAGTGTGAGTGACCCTCCGTAGCCTCAACACTACTTCGTCGAGGTTAGGGTCGGCACTTACAGAGTACATGGGGTCGGTTGCACTCATACTGCACTCTGCACTTCTTATGCAGATTTTGGTACCAGCCTGAGTTTATCGTGAGGTTAGCAGCTGGATTTGATCGATAGGATACCCAAGGTAGATCTGTTGGCGTTCGCAGACTCTGGAGTCTCTTCCTAGTCATATTATTTTACTGTTTCTTTTCTTTCAGAATAGGGTATTTCCTTTTAGACTCTATTTGCAGTAAATCATAGTAGCTCGTGAATTGTGACTCCAGATCCGGGTTGCAGTAAATATTATAGCATTTATGTTATTCCGCACTCGTTTTAATTCGTTTTAGCTTATGTTAGGCGCCATCACGATCCCGAAGGTGGGAATTCCGGGTTGTGAACCAAGAGGCCTCGAGGTTCGGGTGGTTCCAGTGGTGTTCATTCTGGGAACATTCCTACCACAGCAGGGGTCGTCCTTATAGGCACGCTCAAATGGCTCGTCCATCTCACTGTGGTGCATCTCAATGCCCTTACATCTTAGAGTTCGTCCTTAGTTTCATCTATTCATGTATCTACGCCAGCTAGCGATACTATTGCTGTGGGCCATGTATATCGGTCATGTGTAGTGACTATTGGGGGATTCGAGACTAGAGTTGAACTATTATTGTTTAGTATAGTTGATTTCGACGTGATCTTGGGTATGGATTGGTTGTCTCCATGTCATGTTGTTCTGGATTGTCACGCTAAGACCGTGACATTAACAATGTCGGGGTTGCCAAGGGTTGAGTGGAGAGGTTCTCTAGACTATGTTCCCAATAGAGAAATTTCATATTTGAAGGCCTAGCGGATGGGTGGGAAAGGTTGTTTATCTTATTTGGCCTTTGTATGGGATGTTGGTACTGATACTCCTACTATTGATTCTGTTCCGGTGGTGCAAGAGTTTCCGGATGTGTTTCCTGCAGATCTGCCGGGCATGCTGTCCGACAAGGATATTGACTTGGTGCCGGGCAATCAGCCCATTTCTATTCCACATATCGTATGGCACCAGTTGAGCTGAAGTAATTGAAGGAGCAACTTCAGGAACTTCTTGATAAGGGGTTTATTAGACCAAGTGTGTCGCCTTGGGGTGCACCGGTCCTGTTTGTGAAGAAGAAAGATGCTACTATGCGGATGTGCATCGATTATAGGTAGTTGAACAAATTTACATTCAAGAACAAGTATTATTTTCCGCGCATTGATGATCTATTTGACCAGCTTCAGGGAGCGAGGGTGTTCTCTAAGATTGACTTAAGGTCTGGGTATCACCAGCTGATGATTCGGGACTCGGATATTCTAAAGACATCATTTAAGACCCATTTTGGTCATTATTGAGTTCCTTGTGATATCTTTTGGGCCGACTAACGCCCCAGCAACATTCATGCATTTGATGAACAGTGTATTTCACCCTTATCTCGACTTGTTTATCATACTATTCATTGATGATATCCTAGTGTACTCTCGTAGCCGGAAGGAGCATGTATAGCATTTGAGGATTGTGTTACGGCAGTTGAGGGAGGAGAAGTTTTATGCCAAGTTCTCCAAGTGTGAGTTTTGGCTTAGTTCAGTGGCGTTCTTAGGGCATGTGGTGTTCAGGGAGGGGATTCAAGTGGATCCAAAGAAGATAGAGGCGGTTCAGGGTTGGCCCAGACTGTCCTCAGCTATGGAGATTCAGAGCTTTCTTGGCTTGGTCGGGTATTATCGTCGCTTTGTTGAGGGTTTCTCGTCTATTGCATCGCCCTTGACCAAATTGAAACAAAAGGGTGCTACATTCAGTGGTCGGATGAGTGTCAGGAGAGCTTTTAGAAGCTCAATATAGCCTTGACCACAACTCCAATTCTAGTTTTGCCTTCGACTTCATGCTCTTATGCAGTGTATTATGATGCTTCTCGGATTGGTATTGGGTGTGTCTTTATACATGGAGGTAGAGTGATTTCTTATGCTTCGCGTCAGTTGAAGCCCCAAGAGAAAAACTACCCTGTTCATGATTTAGAGCTGGCTGCCATCGTTCATGCATTGAAGTTTTGGAGGCATTATGTCTACTATGTGTCGTATGAGGTATTTACGTATCACCGGAGTCACCAGCACTTGTTCAAACAGAAGGATCTAAAATTTAGGCAGCGGAGATAGTTGGAGCTGCTAAAGGATTATTATATCACCATTCTGTATCATCCTAGGAAGGCCAATGTGGTGGCCGGTGCCTTGAGTAGAAAGGCGGTAAGTATGGGTAGCCTTGCATTTATTCCTGGTGGTGAGAGACCTCTTGGAGTTAATGTTCAGGCCTTGGCCAACCAGTTCGAGAGATTAGATGTTTCGGAGCCCAATCGGGTTCTAGATTGTGGTTTCTTGGTCTTTCTTATATGATCATATCGGAGAGCGCTAGTATGATGATCCTCATATTCTTGTCCTTAAGGACACGGTTCAGCACGGTGATGCCATAGACGTTACTATTGGGGATGATGGGGTGTTGAAGATGCAGGGTCGGATTTGTAAGCCTAATGTAGATGGGCTACGTGAGTTGATTCTTGAGGAGGCCCATAGTTCGTGGTATTCCATTCATGCAGGTGTCACGAAGATATATCAGGACTTGAGACACCATTATTGGTGGAGGAGAATGAAGAAGGATATAGTGGGATTTGTCAGCGGGTGAAGTATGAGCATCAGAGACTGGGTGAATTGCTTCAGAGGCTTGAGATTACAGAGTGGAAATGGGAGCGGATCACCATGGATTTTGTAGTTGGGCCCCCACGGACTTCGAGGAAGTTCGATGCTATTTGGGTGATTGTAGATCAACTGACCAAGTCCACGCACTTCATTCCAATTGGGACTACTTATTCTTCAGAGCGATTGGGTGAGATATATATCCGCGAGATTGTTTGCCTTCACGGTGTGCCAATGTCCATCATTTCAGATCAAGGCACACAGTTTACATAACAATTTTGGAGAGCCGTGCAGCGAGTGTTAGTCACCCAGGTTTAGTTGAGTACAATATTTCACCCTCAGACGTGGAGGACATGCTACGCGCTAATGCCATTGATTTTGGGGGTTCTTGGGATCAATTCCTACCGCTTGCAGAGTTTTCCTACACCAACAGCTACTAGTCAAGTATTCAGATGGCTCCGTGTGAGGCTTTGTATGGGAGACGGTGTTGATCTCTGATGGGTTAGTTTGAGCCTGGGGAGGCTAGGCTATTGGGTACTCACTTGGTTCAGGATGCTTTGGACAAGGTTAAATTTATTCAGGATCGGCTTCGCACGGCATAGTCCAGATAGAAGAGTTATGCCGATAGGAAGGTTCGTGATGTTGCTTTCATGGTTAGGGAGAAGGTACTGCTCAAGGTTTCACCCATGAAGGGCGTTATGAGGTTCGGGAAGAAGGGCAAGTTGAGCCCTCGGTATATTGGGCTGTTTGAGGTACTCTAGAGGATTGGAGAGGTGGCTTACAAACTTGCCTTGCCACCTAGTTTGTCGAGTGTGCATCTAGTGTTTCATGTTTCTATGCTTCAGAAGTATGTCGGCGATCCGTCTC
Source organism: Nicotiana attenuata (assembly GCF_001879085.1). Lineage (NCBI taxonomy): Eukaryota > Viridiplantae > Streptophyta > Magnoliopsida > Solanales > Solanaceae > Nicotiana > Nicotiana attenuata. The sequence goes on along the minus strand of NW_017670880.1, from coordinate 369,324 downwards.
ATGTTTTGAATTTCAGCACGGTTCAGTTGGATGGTGATTTGACTTATAATGTGGAGCCGGTGACCATTTTGGATCGGCAGGTTTGAAAGTTAAGGTCAAAGAACATAGCTTCAGTGAAGGTGCAATGGAGAGGTCAGCCAGTGGAGGAAGCTACTTGGGAGACTGAGTGGGAGATGCGGAGCAGATATCCATGCCTATTTGAGACTCCAGGTACGTTTCTAGACACGTTTGAGGACGAACGTTTATTTAAGAGGGGGAGGATGTAACAGACCCGACTAGACATTTTGAGAGTTGCAGCCACGTTCCCCTATTTACTGCTCATTTTGTACTTTATATCTGTTATGTGACTTTCCATGGTAGTCGGTTCGGGTCCGGAGAGATTTCGGAATGAATTGAGACACTTAGTCTTAAAGTTGGGAGCTTAAGTTGAAAAGGTTAACCGGATGTTGACTTATGTGCAAACGACTCTGGAATGAAGTTTTGATGGTTCCGTTAGCCCCGTTGGGTGATTTTGGACTTAGGAGCATGTCTGAATTGTGATTTGGAGGTCTATAGTTGAATTAGACTTGAAATGGCAAAAATTGGAAATTTGGAAGTTTTGACCGAGAGTGGACTTTGTGGTTACCGGGATAGGATTGGAGTTCCAGGAGTTGGAGCAGGTCCATGGTGTTATTTGTGACTTGTGTGCAAAATTTGGGGCCAATCAGACGTGATTTGATAGGTTTCGGCGTCGTTTGTAGAAGTTGAAATTTCAATTAGTAGCAAATAGTAAGAATTTCAAGTAGTAGCAAATAGTAATTTAAAAAAAATTCCATCTTACAAGGTTAGGCAAGAGATTTACCTCGTTCCAAAATTCACTTTTCGGTCCCCAAATAACCCTGAAACTAGCCAAATATTATATAAATTACAAAATTTATACTCAAAAGTTCATTTAGCTATTAGAGTAACTATTCAATCGAATTTGGAAGATTCACAAAATTCACCCACATGCCCAGATTCCAAAAATTTCGAATATAAAAGTTACCCATGACCTCCCGAACTCAAATATATAATTTATTCTAGTTTTCACCATCAAAACCATGATCAAATCCCAATTTTACCTAAACGCTAGTTTATTCACAAAATTCAAATAGTTTCACAATGTTTCCTTGTTTAATCTACATGTAGTTGAGTATTTAGCTAAAGAATTGATAGGCATTACTTTCCTCTTGATGTTGATGAAATTTCCCCACAAATTGCTTTCAAAATCGCCTAAGACCAATTGGAAAATGAGGGAAATAAAGCTAGGTCACGTAATAAAAAGCCCTTGCACCTGTCGTAGATGTCGCATTTGCGACATCTTATTCGCAAAAACGATGGTCGAAAATGCGACAAAAGCATTGCAAAAACAAAAACTGTCCATCTCTGCAAAGATCGTAATTGCGACCAAAAACTTTGCAAATGCGAAGATGGGCAACTCGCAAAAGCAGAAAATGTTTGCAAATGCAAACCCGCCGGTGTTTTCCCCAACCTTGAAAATGCAAATCCCTCCTCGCAAATGCAATGTTCGCAAATGCAAACAAAACCTTGCATTTGCACTACAGCACCAGACCAGAAACCAGAAAATTGAAGTGCCTCCAATACTCCGAACGCGCTCGAAACTCACTTGAGCCCCCCGGGGCTCCACACCAAACATCCACTTAAATATAAAAACTTCATAGGAACTCGCTCGCGCGATGAATACACCTAAATAACATCTAGAATCACGAATCGAATGCTAGATCACATGAATTCAATCATAAAACTCAAGAACTTCTAGAAATACTTCCGCGCGTCCGATTCCTATCAAATCAACTCGGGATGACGCCAAATTTTTCTTACAAGTCATAAATGACATAAAAGACATATTCCCATTTTCGAAAATTAAATCTGACTCCGATAAGACAAAAGTCTACTCCAAACCAAACTTAAAGAACTTGAAATTCGCCAACTTTCAACATTAAGCCGCGAAACGCTCTCGGGTCATCCGAAACTCGATCCGGACACACGCCCAAGTCCAAAATCATCATACGAACCTATTGGGATCGTCAAATCCTGGTTCCGAGGTCGTTTAGTCTAAACGTTGATTCAAGTCAAATTTGGCCACTATGGGGCCACTATTAAGGAACTAAGTGTTCCGATTTCAATCTGAACCCTCCCAAACCCAAATCAACAATTCGCGCAAGTCATAAAACAGTAAAGGCATGTACGGGGAGTCTTAATTAGGAGAAAAAGGATCTAAAAAGTAAAACAACTGGTCGGTTTGTTATATTTCTGCAACTCACAATATTTTATTCTTGTGAGAAATATGAGTTAATTGTCGATACTTAAATTTTGTTGACTTTGTATAATACTGGAGCAATTCTATCACCATCCCTACAAAAATTAAGTGAGAGGCTTAAATTGCTTAACGACAATGAATACACTATAAGGCCAATTTATTTTCGTTCTGGTATGCTGCACTCATCTTTTTCACACTCGTGGTCCTTCTGTTTAGATTTATTATTTTTAGGCCATCTCTAACGCCTTCATTTTCTCCTCCAAAAAGGAGTAAAGTTACTCCAACCATTATTCAATTTTTTACTCCAAAAAAGGATATTCCATTTTGTATTCTTCTCTCTCTTCAATATTATATTATTATCTTTTTAAATTTTCTTATTTCTATTAAAGAAATTCTATCTTTTTTTTTCTGTTTTACACATTCATCACATATAATTTTTATTCCTTTCTTAAATAATCATTTAATATAAATTTGTTTTATACCATAAATATTTAAATAAAATAATTTGTAGCAAATATTATAGATTATATATATTAACGCATAATTCAAATAAAAGTAAAATCATTGAGATACAAGATAAATAAAAACATATTACATTATGGTAAAATTCAGATCAAATACTACATGAAAATTTAATTTCCACCTCTAGTATGCTGCCATAAGTGATCTACTAATGCATTACGAAGTGCAAAATGAGCATCTTTGTCCTTATTTCTTTTGTGTCGAGCTGAAATTTTTTCAAATCGGTGATCTTCCTCTGGTACCATTCTAACTGTTGGAGGTGGATATTCCCAATCATCTTGAATTGGTGTATTAAGATCACGTTCATCCTCGATTATCATATTATGCAGCATAATACATGTTGTATAACTTCTTTTCTCCAAAAACGTGATGGTCCTGCAACAATTGCAAAACGAGCTTGCAAAATTCCGAATGCATGTTCAACATCTTTTCGACGTGATTCTTTTTCCATCACGAAATATTTCTTCTGTAGCGAATGTGGGTCACAAATAATTTGCACAAGGGTTGACCATTTTGGATATATATCGTTAGCTAAATAATAACCCATATCATATTCTTTTCCTTGCACAAGGGTTCAATTTTTACTTTTCAATTTTAGCAACATCTAATATTTTATATTTGTACCATATATTTTTTGAGATAACTATAATTTTTTGTACAATTATAACTTATATATAATAATACTAACTTGAAATTTTATATAAAAATAATAATGCCTGAAAATTAATTTATCTAAATTATATGCCAAAGTTAAGATGTGAAATTAATATTATAAAGATATTACATAAACATAATTAGATATATAAATATAATTAGGTATATATAAGAAGTTACATTAAAAGAGTTAAATAATAAAAATAATAATGGCAAGTGCAGCAGCGTTTGAGATGGCCATAGTAAGTAAGTTATTAGCTCTAAAAGCATTGTATAAATCTATAATTTTTCATACAAAATTGTTAAATAGATTATGATTAAGTTTTCATGACTTCGTAATGTCTTTTCCTATTTTTGTGTTTCATGTGATGATGGTGTTCAAGTATTAAATGCAGCCAACACCAAAAGCATTGTAGTTTTATCGTTCGATTTGGTTTAATTAAATATTTTTGATTAAAACGGTTTAAATATTAAAAAGGATGAAAATAACATTTTGAAGCAAAGTGTCTAAAACAAACTGATACTATTATGAAAATGAGGCCCTTAAAGTCATTTCTTTTTTTGGTTAGCCTTAAAGGCTTATGTTCCTCTATCAACTTGTTACGTGACATTATTCTTGAACTTTCTCTTAAAAGACGAACATAATGTCTATAGATAACGTGTGAAAACTCTAACGAGATTAAAATGAGATTAACTCGTTTACCCGATCAAGGTCATATGACGTTTGACCACTTGACTGAATATCTAATGTTTACACAAAATATTTGGAAACTCTTATTAAATCGTCCATATAGTTCCTTTTAGTATGCTATACATTAATATTATTATTATTATTATTATTTCTTTTTTAACTCTAAGTGGCAATTTCTTATGTTAAAAGTAGCTTGTATCAAAGTTTAATCTGACGTGAAAGTTCGAATCACATTGCTAATCCTTGTGCGGCAACCCTATCTTATCTCCTCTCCTTGCCTTTTCCCTAATTCCCTTTTCTAGCTCATAATGTCACGATCCAAAATCCATTAAAGGTCATGATGGCGCCGAACATCACTGACAGGCAAGTCAACAATAATTACTTAATTTTCGTTTCCATTTTTAATGTTTTAAAAGTACATTTTCCCTTAATTAGACAGTAAAAATGGAATTTACAGAATATATAATAATATATTACAACAATTTCAATATAGTGCAACCCATAATCGCCCAAAACCCGGTGTCACAAGTGCATGAGCATCAACTAGGAAATAAATCAAATACAAGGTCTGTACGGAATACAAAATTTTGGACAGGAAAGAAAAAATACAAATATTCTGAAGAAGATTCTGCTGACTGCGGGTCGTAATAGGTAGTGCAGCTCACCTAAGTCTCCATATGCATACATGCCTCCTCTCTTGCAAGGCCGCTGATCATAAATGCACCTGCACAAAACGTGCAACAAGTGTAGTATGAGTACATAAATCAACTCGTACCCAATAAGTATCCCGTTTAACCCCGAAGAAGTATTGACAAGGGGTCGACTCCGACAGTCATTATGGGCTAACATTATAATACCGATATTTTAATTAAGCATGAACTATATGAAACAACAGAAGGCTCAATAATCAATAAGTAAGTAAATATTTCTTTTATTATTTAGGAAATTTCCATATCTAGTTTCGTCATTTAACAATTTATATTTCAAGCCAATAGAGCAGTAGCAAATATTATAGATTTCAAAGATGTAACATGCGCAAACAATGACGAGGTCGTACGGCCTTCTCCAACATATAAATATAAACTGTGCACTGCTGAGGGTCGAATGGCGCGAACCATAGATGCATCTATTTAATCTGCCGAGGCGTTCGGCCCGCTCCACAAAAGAAAAAACACATTCAAATGGCCAAATCAAGAATTCGTTAAGGAACAATTATCCAAGAAAAAGCCAATTCTCATTTAACGGTCAAGAGAGCGAAATTTAACCTTTTTAAAAATTCCTTTACCAAGTTCAATGTGATTTAAGCAATTTAAATTAACAATAAGGTTGCAAATATCGCAAGTACAACATGATTTGGGTCCTAGACTACCCAAACTTAAGCATAATAGTAGTGTAACGACCCGACCGGTCGTTTTGAGCTTTTGCACCTTGATTGCCAGTTCTCGGGCATGACTTGCCCCGTGTTATGTATTATGACTGATGTAGATCGTTGGTTTCGGTTTTTAGGAAAAACGGAATGAATTTGAAAGAACAGTCTCAGTTGAAAGCTTTGAATTTGAAAGGTTTGACCAAGAGTTGATTTATTTGTATATGAGCTCGGATTGGAGTTTTTATGATTTAGTTAGCTTTATTGGATGATTTGTGACTTAGGAGTGTGATCGGAAGTGATTTTGGAGGTCCGGTGTAGAATTAGGCTTGAATTGGCGAAGTTAGTATTTTGGCGAATTCCGGTTGATAGGTGGGATTTTGATCCGAGGGTCGGAATGGAATTTCGAGAGTTGCTGTAGCTTCGCTAAGTGATTTGGGATGCGTGTGTAAAGTTTCAGGTCGTTCGAATGTCGTTTGGTTGGGTTTTTGATCGAATGCGTGTTTCGGAAGATTTAGAAGAACTTAGGCTTGAATCCGATGTAATTTGATAGTTTTGGTGTTGTTTGTGGTGTTGTGACGATTGGGTCAAGTTTGAATGATGTTTGTTGATTGGTTGGCACTTTTGGTTGAGGTCCCGGGGGCCTCGGGGTGATTTCGGATAGCCATCGGAATGGATTTTGGAGTTGTGAAATTTGCTGGTTTGCTGATATCTAGTATTTCCGCATCTGCGGAAAAGGGGCCGCAGAAGCGGTTCTGCAGATGCGAAGATTTGGTCGCAGGTGCGAGTGTGGGCTATGTGGAGGAATTCCGCAGAAGCGGAGGGGTTCCACAGGAGCGGTCTCCGCAAATGCGGTTGCTGACTGCAGAAGCGGTCCGTGTTGGTGAAGGGTGTTCCGCAGAAGCGATAGGTTGTGCGCAGATGCGGTCACCGCAGGAGCGGGATTGGAGCGCAAAAGCGGTCCTGGGCATATTAGTGAGTTCCGCACAAGCGGATGGAAAACCGCAGAAGTGGTAGTCGCATATGCGGGAAGGTAACCGCAGATGCGAAAAAGACTATTCAGAGAAGGGTTTTAAAACTCATTTGGTTCCGCGAGCTTAAGTTCATTTCCTCCATTTTTGATCGACCTTGAGAGCTTTTGGGCAGAAATTGAAGGGGATTTCGACTAGGTGTGATTGGAGGTGAGTTCCTTGACCTTAATACATGATTTGATGGTAGAATTAACATAGAAATTTGTGGAAATTCATCAAAAGAGGGTAAAGCTAGGGCTTGAGATTTTGAAATTTGATTTAGAGATTTGAAGGACCAATTGGGGTCGGATTTGAGAATTTTTGGTATGTATGAACTCGTGAGGAGATAAGGAATGTGTTTATGTTAAATTTTCTGATTTTCGAGAAGTGGGCCCGGGGCTCGGGTTTTGCAAATTTCGCGATTTTCGATGTTTTTCGATTCTTTTCGATTGGGTTATTTTCCCTTAGCCTATTGTGATGTATTCCCTCTAATTTTGGATAGATTCGACGCGCGTGGAGGCCGATTTGAGGGGCAAAGGCATCGCGAGCTAGAGATTTCACCGGTTCGAGGTGAGTAATGATTGTAAATGATATCCTGAGGGTTTGAAACCCCGGATTGCACATCATAGTGCTATATTAAGGTGACTTGCACGCCGGATAGCGAGCGTGGGGTAGAGCACCATTGGGGATTGTGACTTGGTCTGTCCCGATAGATGATTTTACCGCGTAATTGACTGAAACTTATTTGCTATCATCATGATTTGGGCTGATTGCCATATTTGGGCTTCGTGCAAATTATTTGAACCCTTCGGGGATTTTTATCACTGTTTCCTCACTATTTTGATATACTACTTGAACTCAGTCTTGTTGATTATACTGTTTTACAAACTCAGCCGCTTTAATTGAACTTTGAGACTTAAATGATATTTCCACTGTTGTTTGGGCTGAGCACTACTATTTATTTGATGCCCGAGGGGCTTGTGATGTTTTCTGGACTGAGTGGGGCCGAGGGCCATATGTGAGGATATGTTGAGTGTGATGTGAGAAGGCTTTCGGGCCTTGAGTGTGATGTGAGAAGGCTTTCAGGCCTTGTGAGTGATGTGAGGAGGCTTTCAGGCCTTATGTTATATGCCACGAGGTGGCTTGATATTGTTATATGCCACGAGGTGGCTTGATATTGTGCTTGGGACGTAAGGGGNACGCCGCAGCGAGATATGGATTGGGCTGCACGTCGCAGCGAGAAGGATCGGGCTGCACGCCGCAGCGATATGTGGATCGGGCTGCACGCCGCAGCGGTTACTATATGATACTGTTCTGAGAGTGATCTGAGAGAGAGAGAGAGCCCGAGGGGCTGAGAGTGTTTCTGAGAGTGAGCCCGAGGGGCTGGTACTGTTTTGAGATATTGCCCGAGGGGCGAACTTTTATGTGCTCATCTTGCATATTTACTTGCCTTTTTTCTTGTTATATTGTGGTATTTGTGCCCGAGGGGCGAATTTTCTGTGCGTATCGGCACTAACTGTTTGAAATCATTTCGTAACTGTTGGAAAGATCATTTTCAAAAGAGATTTAAACTGAGCCAAGAGATTTCCAAAGAATTTCACAGTTTCACTGTTTTCTCAAAGGATTGTACCCTGCTTCTATACAGCATGTTGGTTGCTTTACGTGATTTCTTACTGCTCAGATGTTATTTACCTTTATTACTCACTGAGTTGGAGTACTCACTTTACTCCCTGCACCTCTCGTGCAGATGCAGGTATTTGTTCACCCGGTAGCGGGTTTTGAGCTGATTAGAGACTATGCTATCGAAGTTGAGCAAGGTGACCGCCAGCATTCGCGGCACCGCATTTCTTCCTTTTATTTGTAAATCCTATTTTGTATATTTCCGGCTTGTAGTTGAAACTTCACTCTAACAGATGCTCGTGACTTGTGACACCCCGGTTTGGGCTGTGTCGGGATGGTTCTACTATTATTATTTATGTTTCCACAAATTATTGTTATTAAATCATGTTTCATAATTGCTTAATGGTGATTTACTGCTTAAAAGAAGTGTCCTGTATTGGTCTGGCTGGCCTTGTCTTCACGAGAGGCGCCATCACGACCGGGCTTGGGAATTGGGTCGTGACAAGTTGGTATCAGAGCCTAGGTTACTAGGTTTCACGAGTCATGAGCAGGTTTAGTAGAGTCTCGCGGATCGGTACGGAGACGTCTGTATTTATCCTCGAGAGGCTGCAGAACCTTTAGGAAAACTTCACATTCTTGAATTCTTATCGTGCGTCCTTGATTCAGCTTGAAAAGAAACTCTTGAAATTCCTTCCACGCGTTTGTATGCGCGCATGAGCGCTCAATATCAGATGTGCCTTGATGTCTTGTGATTCCCCGATCAAGGGGCGAGATGTGATCTCTGTGAGTTTGATGTTGGGCTAGTCTGGAGAACTTGAGGCCGGATCTTTGCCTATGGCTTGAGCACTAAGGTGCCGATTGTGTGAGTAAGTGTTTTGAACTTATATGTTCGGTATTGTCCCTATTAGTGGGAATGACGGCTGGATAGCTATGTGATGAGTATTTTAGTGCTGCGGGATGTGTCTATGTAACTTGGAAGTGACGAGGAAGGTCTGCGTGATGATACATGAACTATTGAGTTTATGATTTCCATTGTGATTGGATGTGTAGCTCCGAATTGTGGGCGCGTGAAGAATCTTTTCGTGTCTCCTAGATGGGAGTGAAGTAAATTTCATGTTGTGGTATGAGTTTAGGCTCAGGAAGACTAAGTAACTGTGTAATGTGTATGACGGTGGAAGGTATACGGCAATGTTATGTTGAGGCGAAGCAGGTGGGTTATCTCCTGCGGAGTGTTCTGAGTGGTGTGATCCTTATGTGTGTGTTGGAAGATCTCATGTGCAAATGAAAAGTATGTGTTGAAATTTGGAATTTCGGGTCGCTTAAGAGAGTGGGCTTAACTGTTGCGGGAATGAATGCGAGAATTGCAGAAGAGTTACAGTACGGGATGATCTGTGTTTTCACAACTTATAAATGATTTGAGTTTAATCTCACTATGTTATTGTGGCATCAATAGGGTAAAAGTGTTATGAGTTATTGAGGGTATTTTTATCTATGTCTTCGAGCCAAGTGGGGGAGTCTGCTGTGAGTAGTTGATTGCACGGTTAGGTGCTATGCTGGTTCCGGCTTGGGGCATGCGAGTGAATTGGCTATGTCTAGAGTAAGGGAAAATTTTGGACAAAGGTTACATTATGCTTCATGGGGAGTGAGAGAATCACATGGTGTCTTAAGTTGTTGTTGGTAAATAATGCTCGGCGCATTGAGCAGGAAGTTGCGTGGTTATATTAGGATGAGGATTAGATTTTGCGGTATTGGAGTGCCAATGAGGCACGGGTGGTTCTGTTCGTTAGGTCAGGTAATTTGCAGTTTGAGTAAGAGTGAATGACTTTCGAGAATGGTTCTAATGTGTTCAAGATTCTGCAGGAAACAATCGGGTATTTTAAGGTTGCATGTGTGGTTAGAAACTGTGTTTTCATTGGAAGAGGTTCAAATTTGCGGTATTTCTATGTTAATTATGGGGTTCTATGTATCAGTATCAGGAAAGTAAAGGTAACGGATTCGGATTCGCAGGAAGTTCTTCAAATTAAAGTATTCGGGAGCGTGATATTTCTGGTGATATTTGAGAGAGTATTCAGCAGCTTATGGGTCCTAGATAGTGTGGTCTTGTGCTTGGGTCTCGTGTAGTGAGTCTGGGATTGAGAGATTGTGGTACTACAGCAAGATGGAGCATCAAGTTGAAAAAGAATCAAAAGGAAATTTAGTTAGGTAGAATGGTTTGATAGTAGACCGAATCGGTATGGTAAGGATATGATCAATTTTGTGTATGTGTTCGAGGCAATTCCTACAGGTATTTTGCAGAGATGCTCATGGGCTTTGATGGCTTGCTTAGCTTGGTCTAGTTAGAAGGATTCGGTCCTGGCAGTTTAATTTGTGCAAAAGGAATTGGGAGAGTTCTTGTTGATTTCTACCGTGGCTGGAGCGGTGCATTTTCTACGAATATGAGGGGTATGGGATGTGTAATGATTTTTCTTCTAGATGGGATCAATGGAAGTTCTTGGCTAATTGAGTGCGTAGATGTCTGTGGCTTGGAAGGGAGATAAAAGTTTTCCTGTTATCCTTGGATGTGTGGTATATGCGGTGTGTTATGGAGGATCGAGATTTGCGTGTATGAGGTTTCAGTTCAGTTCTGAAAGGAAGTTCATAACACTCTTAGGCAGCGGGTAGCCTCAGATGATTAAGGAAAATGGTATTGTTATTTGGAAGTGATTTGACGAGAGTATCTATTTCAGAAAAAGGGTAATGTGATTAAGTTGATAGCACTTCGGTAGTATTGCAGCACTTCTTGTCAGATCGGCTGCTGATATTCGAGTTTGCTTGGCAGTACAGAAGAATCTTAGAGTATCTCTCGTGGAATGATTGAGTACTAGAGGTGAGTTATATATGCGAGTGGCGAAATTGGGATCAGACATGGTAATTCGTGTGTTTTATGGACTGGGAGATTGGAATTTCTCATGTACAGGTTAGCTCGTGGTTGTGGATGACAAAATGTGGGTAAGTTAGTCAGATGTTAGTATGCGCTATGATTCAGTCATTGTGAACCTTCGAAGGATTATTTATCTATTGTGGGTAACTAGAGCTGATGTCTAGTCCATTGGGAGACCTATATGGATATGTGTCCGGCATGGAGATGACTTGTTGACTTCGAGTTGCTGCTGGCAAGGGATGTGTTGATTCGGTTGTTAATGAGCTATTAGCAATTAGGGGGATCTATGAGTTATCTTTCAGTGCTGTGAGACGTTACGATCTGTTGGCTATAGGCACCTATGGTGCGGTTCTATCGGAATTTCATAAGGGAAATCGAGCGGGAAGAGTAATTGGGAGTTGCTCGGTGAATGGCGTATCGGATATGTTCTATCGAGTTTGCATGGTATGTGATACTTGTTTCACCGTGGGTGTAATGATTTGTTTCGGTTCCCGACATCAAATTGTTCGTGGCTGTCGATTTTGATCATAGTGACTCGAGGTGTTTCATGTGTAACAGTGTTTGGATAGGATCGCGCATTGTAGCGAGGCTGCGTGGAAACATGACCTTTCGGGGTTGATTCATGTGTTCTATTGCTGCGATGTGAGATGGGGTCTCAGCTTTATGTTGTGATGGTACCGATGAGCTTGAGGTACAGCTCTTTCATTTGGGGTTATTTTCATGATGTGAGTGTATTCAGACCGTTTCTTATTGGGGCGCGAATTATGCAAGTCGTGGCTTAGGCCTGTATTGATGTGTCATGTCACCAGGGTGGTGTGCTTGGTCAGAAGAGATCGTTGGGATCATTAATGAGTACGATTGGATTCGATTTCAGCATGCTGGATGGTTAATGTCAAGGTTCGGCTCGAAAATTGCTATGGGAATTGTCAGAGTAGAAATGGCTTCATGAATGGTTGATCTAAGAAATGGTTATGGTTTATTGCGTGTTTCATTCATCGTAGGTAGTATATGAAAGTGTTGGAATGGGACTTAGTTGCTAAGAGGTTTTCTATCGGTATTGGGTTGTTGTGGGCAGCTGCTGTGAATAGAAGTTATCGTTTCGAGTGTTTGAGTTATGTGGTATATCATGTAATTGCACCTGAGGTTGCAGGTATGGGTTATTACAGCTGGTTCGGGATTATTCAGAGTATAGATGTGAGGTTCTAACCTTGTGTGCGATTTCGGAAAGTGAAATGTGGTTCTATGACTTATGGGCTAGACTGGATTGCGTAATTTCAGTTTCTATGTGTTATCGGACCTATATGAGATTGGGTGACGTGGGGTTGCCCCCGGGTATATGCTTGGTAAGGTTATTTAACGTTTGGTTGGCTTTTAGAACCACTCTGGGAACGTTCGAGGACGAACGTGTGTTTAAGTGGGGGAGGATGTAACGACCCAACCGGTCGTTTTGAGCTTTTGCACGTTGATCGCCAGTTCTCGGGCATGACTTGCCCCATGTTATGTACTATGATTGATGTAGATCGTTGGTTTCGGTTTTTAGGAAAAACGGAATGAATTTGAAAGAACAGTCTCAGTTGAAAGCTTTGAATTTGAAAGGTTTGACCAAGAGTTGACTTATTTGTATATGAGCTCGGATCGGAGTTTTTATGATTTGGTTAGCTTCATTGGATGATTTGTGACTTAGGAGTGTGATCGGAAGTGATTTAGGAGGTCCGGTGTAGAATTAGACTTGAATTGGCGAAGTTAGTATTTTGGCGAATTCCGGTTGATAGGTGGGATTTTGATCCGAGGGTCGGAATGGAATTCCGAGAGTTGCTGCAGCTTCGTTAAGTGATTTGGGATGCGTGTGTAAAGTTTAAGGTCGTTCGGACGTCGTTTGGTTGGGTTTTTGATCGAATGCGTGTTTCGAAAGATTTAGAAGAACTTAAGCTTGAATCCGATGTAATTTGATAGTTTTGGTGTTGTTTGTGGTGTTGTGACGATTGGGGCAAGTTTGAATGATGTTTTAGGATGGGTTGGCACTTTTGGTTGAGGTCCCGGGTGCCTCGGGGTGATTTCGGATAGCCATCGGGATGGATTTTGGAGTTGTGAAATTTGCTGGTTTGCTGATATCTGGTATTTCCGCATCTGCGGAAAAGGGGCCGTAGAAGCGGTTCTGCAGATGCAAAGATTTGGTCGCAGGTGCGAGTGTTGGCTATGTGGAGGAATTCCGTAGAAGCGGAGGGGTTCCGCAGGAGCGGTCTCCGCAAATGCGGTTGCTGACCGCAGAAGCGGTCCGTGTTGGTGAAGGGTGTTCCGCAGAAGCGATAGGTTGTGCGCAGATGCGGTCACCGCAGGAGCGGTATTGGAGCGCAAAAGCGGTCCTGGGCGTATTAGTGAGTTCCGCAGAAGCGGATGGAAAACCGCAGAAGCGGTAGTCGCATATGCAGAAAGGTAACCGCAGATGCGAAAAAGACTGTTCAGAGAAGGGTTTTAAAACTCATTTGGTTCCACGAGCTTAAGTTCATTTCCTCTATTTTTGATCGACCTTGAGAGCTTTTGGGCAGAAATTGAAGGGGATTTCGTCTAGGTGTGATTGGAGGTGAGTTCCTTGACCTTAATACATGATTTGATGGTAGAATTAACATAGAAATTTGTGGAAATTCATCAAAAGAGGGTAAAGCTAGGGCTTGAGATTTTGAAATTTGATTTAGAGATTTGAAGGACCAATTGGGGTCGGATTTGAGAATTTTTGGTGTGTATGAACTCGTGAGGAGATAAGGAATCTGTTGATGTTAAAATTTCTAGTTCGAGAAGTGGGCCCGGGGCTCGGGTTTTGCAAATTTCTTGATTTTCGATGTTTTTCGATTCTTTTCGATTGGGTTATGTTCCCTTAGCCTATTGTGATATATTTGCTCTGATTTTGGATAGATTCGACGCGCGTGGAGGGCGATTTGAGGGGCAAAGGCGTCGCGAGCTAGAGATTTCACTGGTTCGAGGTGAGTAATGATTGTAAATGATATCGTGAGGGTTTGAAACCCTGGATTGCACATCATAGTGCTATATTGAGGTGACTTGCACATCGGATAGCGAGCGTGGGTAGAGCACCGTTCGGGATTGTGACTTGGTCCGTCCCGATTGATGATTTTACCGCGTAATTGACTGAAACTTATTTGCTATCATCATGATTTGGGCTGATTGCGATATTTGGGCTTCGTGCAAATTATTTGAACCCTTCGGGGATTTTTATCACTGTTTCCTCACTATTTTGATATACTACTTGAATTCAGTCATGTTGATTATACTGTTTTACAAACTCAGCCGCTTTAATTGAACTTTGAGACTTAAATGATATTTCCACTGTTGTTTGGGTAGAGCACTACTATTTATTTGATGCCCGAGGGGCTTGTGATGTTTTCTGGACTGAGTGGGGCCGAGGGCCATATGTGAGGATATGTTGAGTCTGATGTGAGAAGGCTTTCAGGCCTAGAGTGTGATGTGAGAAGGCTTTCAGGCCTTGTGAGTGATGTGAGGAGGCTTTCAGGCCTTATGTTATATGCCATGAGGTGGCTTGATATTGTTATATGCCACGAGGTGGCTTGATATTGCACTTGGGCCGTAAGGGGCCCCTCCCGGAGTCTGCACACCCCCAGTGAGCGCCGTCGACGATAAATGGATCGGGCTGCACGCCGCAGCGAGATATGGATCGGGCTGCACGCCTCAGCCATATGTGGATCGGGCTGCACGCCGCAGCGGTTACTATATGATACTGTTCTGAGAGTGATCCGAGAGAGAGAGAGAGAGAGAGAGCCCGAGGGGCTGAGAGTGTTTCTGAGAGTGAGCCCGAGGGGCTGGTACTGTTTTGAGATATTGCCCGAGGGCGAACTTTTATGTGCTCATCTTGCATATTTACTTGCCTTTTTTCTTGTTATACTGTGGTATTTGTGCCCGAGGGGCGAATTTTCTGTGCTTATCGGCACTAACTGTTTGAAATCATTTCTTAACTGTTGGAAAGATCATTTTCAAAAGATTTAAACTGAGCCATGAGATTTCCAAAGAATTTCACAATTTCACTGTTTTCTCAAAGGATTGTACCCTGCTTCTATACAGCATGTTGGTTGCTTTACGTGATTTCTTACTGCTCAGATGTTATTTACCTTTATAACTCACTGAGTTGGAGTACTCACTTTACTCCCTGCACCTCGCGTGCAGATGCAGGTATTTGTTCACCCGGTAGCGGGTTTTGAGCTGATTAGAGACTATGCTATCGAAGTTGAGCGAGGTGACCGCCAGCGTTCGCGGCACCGCATTTCTTCCTTTTATTTATGAATCCTATTTTGTATATTTCCGGCTTGTAGTTGTAACTTCACTCTAATAGATGCTCGTGACGTGTGACACCCCGGTTTGGGCTGTGTCGGGTTGGTTCTACTGTTATTATCTATGTTTTCGCAAATTATTGTTATTAAATCATGTTTCATAATTGCTTAATGGTGATTTACTGCTTAAAAGAAGTGTCCTGTATTGGTCTGGCTGGCCTTGTCTTCACGAGAGGCGCCATCACGACCAGGCTTGGGAATTGGGTCGTGACAAGTAGCTATGCACGGACTCTCGTCACCTCGTGCGTACGTAGCCCCCACAAATAGAAGCACATATTGAATCATTTCACCCATTGTGATGACCCAAAAGGTCATCTTATGCTTTAGAACTCGATTATGCTCTTTCAAGCACTAAAAATCTTATTTTTACCCTCCTTGATTTGCGTGTGCAGTCCGGGCGTGTTTCCAGAAAACTTTTATGTTGAAAGTTGATGAATATAAGAACTTTTACCTTAAAAGTTAATTTTGGTTGACTTCGGTCAACGTTTTGAGTATATACACCTGGACCCGTATTTTGACGGTCCCGATGGGTCCGTATTGAAATTTGGGACCTGGGCGTATGCCCGGAATCAAATTCAGAGATCCCTAGATTTAGTTATGAATTTTTGTTGAAAACTAAATATCTTAAAAACTAACGGTTTTAAAGAACTGATTGATGTTTGGCCTTGTTGATACCGGGTATGTATTTTGGTTCCGGAGGTCGGTACAGGTCCAATATAATATTTATGAGTTGTCTGTGAAATTTGGTGAAAAACAAAATTGGTTTTACATGATTCGGACGTCCGGCTGAGAAGTTAAAAGTTTTAAAGATTTCTTGAAAATTTCATTGGATTCGGTGTTCAATTCGTAGTTATAGGTGTTATTTTGGTAATTTGATCGCGCGAGCAAGTTCATATGAAGTTTTAGGACTTGTGTGCATGTTTGGTTTGGAGCCCCGATGGCTCGGGTGAGTTTCGGATAGGCTACGGATGTTTTAGACTTAGAAAAATGGTATTCTGCAGTTTCAGGTGCCATCCGGTTTCCTTCATCACGTTCGCGAAAGCACTCAGGCGAACGCGAAGTAGAAACTAGGATGGCTGGGTTTTTCTTCTTCGCGAGCCTCAAGGCTAGGCCACGAACGCGGAGTGATGGGGGTTTTACCATTCGCGAACGCGACCAACTCAACGCGAACGCAAAGCATTAGGGACCTGGGAGAGGGGTCAGTCGTTCCTTCTACGCGAAGGCCAGGGGGAATAGTCTTAGCGAACGCGATGAGGGTTTCGCGGTCGCTTAAGCCTAGCAAGCGCAGCTCTTCTCGAACGCGACAGTGTCCTTGCGAATGCGATGAACACTGTTTCCCAGATATTAAAAAGTCCCATTACGGGGCTTAAGCCATTCTTTCAAATTTTCAAAAGCTAGACGGCCTAGAGGCGATTCTCCCAAGCTACCTTCTTCCCCAATGTGTTGGTAAGTGATTCTAAAAAACCTTTTTCAATTACCCGTTATATTTCCTGAATTTTCAACCTAAAATCTGGAGTGTTCATGGTAGAATTGGGGGTTTTAAGGTAGAAATTAGGGATTTGGAAAATTGGGGATTTAGACCTCGAATTAAGGTCGTATCCCAAAACTAATTACATATCCGGGCTTGGGGGTGAATGGGTAAATGAATTTTGGTCTGGACCTCGGGTTTTGACCAAGCGCGCCCGGGGTTGGTTTTTGACTTTTTGGGGAAAAGTTTGAGAAATCTAAATCTATGCATTGTAGTTGATTCCTTTAGCAATAATTGATGTTATTGAGTTAATTGTGGCTAGATACGAGTAGTATGGAGGTGGATACTAGAGGGAAACGGTAATTGAGCATTGAGTGGCCCGTGGAGCGAGGTAAGTGTCGTGTCTAACTTTGACTCGAGGGATTAGGAACCCTTGACTTATTTGCTATATGAAATCCATGTGAGTGGCGTATATGTCAGGTGAGGAGTACTTATGTGCCGCCAATTCATCTGTTTTTGCCTAATTCTTTCTCGTTCTTCTCATATTGTCTCTTTCCCTGTCATAACTGCTACACGGTTTACTTGTATTTCCATGCTTAATTGCTACCTGATAGACATTGCTTCTCTTTGTTGAAGGTATTAGTTATTTCGTAGCTTCGTTGTCTCCTATAATTTGCTTAGGCTAGTTATCGGTACTTTCATGATATATTCTGGATTGGTCTCGCTGAGTAGTATTACTTGTGTAAAGTTTTGTAGTGTACAAGCTTCCTAATTGTTTGGTTGGAAGTTAAGCCCTGTGAAGGGTTATGTGATTTGAATTGTGAAATCGTTGTACATACTGAATAACTGATGCTGATATGGTGGGATCGGGTTGCGGGCCGCAACATGTGTAATAAGGGTGAATTGAGGTGTAATAAGGGTGAACTGTGAATGTGGTTATAGTGATATGGTGAGATCGGGTTGTACGCCGCAACACTTTTATTTATATT
Organism: Nicotiana attenuata; assembly: GCF_001879085.1. Classification (NCBI taxonomy): domain Eukaryota; kingdom Viridiplantae; phylum Streptophyta; class Magnoliopsida; order Solanales; family Solanaceae; genus Nicotiana; species Nicotiana attenuata. The sequence continues at coordinate 351,430 of NW_017670880.1, read as the reverse complement.
CTATTGTTTATGTTAATAAGAGGAAATAAGGGAGGAATATGAGATGTACGGTGTGATCGGGTTGCACGCTGCAATAACCTATATGTTCATACTTTTCCTTGACTGTGTTAGTTGTACGGTAGTCTTAAATTGCATTTAAGGTTGGTAGTAGCTGAACACTGATGATATGCTTGGAGAACTGTATTCACTTCTTGCAAGTTGCTGCTCTATTTTATCCTGTCTTTCTTTCTGCTTTTATTATATATTGTACGCAAGTTATATTGTGATTGCCCCGCCGTAGCCTCGTCACTCCTTTGTCGAGGTTAGGCTCGACACTTACCAGTACATGGGGTCGGTTATACTGATACTGCACTTTGCACTTCCTGTGCAAATTTTGGAGCTAGTTCGAGCTGATCGAGAGGTTGGCTATAGGATTTATCAGCTAGGAGACCCAAGGTAGACATGTCAGCGTCCGCAGATCCTGGCGTCCCCTTCTATGCCTCATACTTTACTGTTTTCTTTATTTCACAAATACTTCTATCTTCTTTTGGACAAATACTTGTAGTAAAATCTTAGAATGTTCGTGAATTGTGACTCCAGATTGTGGATAGTAATAATGTATAATCAAAGTTGTTATATATTTACTTCTGTGTTCATTTCGACTTGTTATAGCTTGCTTATTGTTAATCACTGAAACATAAAAGAATTGGCTAATAAATCTCTAACGTTGGCTTGCCTAGCAAGTGTGATGTTAGGCGCCATCACGGTCCCGATGGTGGGGATTCCGGGCCGTGATAAGTTGGTATCAGACCACTAGGTATCCTAGTTCTCACGATTCACGAACAAGCCTAGTAGAATCTGGAGGATCGGTAAGGAGACGTCTGTACTTATCTTCCAGAGGCTACAGAGTTTAGGAACAACGTCACTTCTACTCTTCTCTGTCGTGCAATTTTTGTTCTCTCAATGCTAATCGAACTCTTCTACTCTTGTTCTTTTGCAGATGAAGAGAACACGTACCGCATCTTCAACTGAGTAGCAGCTAGAGCCCCCAGTGGCACCTCCTACGAGGGGGAGAGGTCGAGGCCGAGGCCGAGGCCGTGGCAGAGGCCGAGGCAGGGGCAGGGCTCAGCCCAGAGATAGAGCAGCAGCACCAGGGGCTAAGCCTCACGTAGAGTTTGATGAGGAGGCTCCAGCCCAGACCGTTCCAGCAGAAGCAGCTTAGGTCCTAGAGGGGTTCATCGCCACCCCGGTACTTCAGGATGCTTTGGTCCGTTTAGTGGGCCTCCTGGAGAGTGTGGCACAGGCCGGCACATTTCCTGTAGCATTAGCCATTTCTCAGGCTGGGGGAGGAGCACAGACTCCCACTACTCACACTCCGGAGTAGATGGCTCCCTAGTTTCAGACTCCAGTAGCTCAGCCCGCTGGGGTAGTTCAGTCGGGTGTTGCGCCACAGACAGGTGATAGATCGGCCATGTCTTCTGACGCCTTGTGGAGATTGGATCGGTTTACCAAGATTTTCCCAGTTCACTTCAGCGGTGCATCTTCAGAGGATCCCCAGGACTATCTGGACAGCTGTCATGAGGTGCTACGGAACATGGGGATAGTGGAGATCAATGGGGTCGGCTTTGCTGCATTTCATTTATCGGGTTCCGCAAAGAAATGGTGGAGGGATTATATGTTGGTCATACCAGCTGGGTCGCTGGCTCTTACTTGGGACCAATTCTCTCAACTATTTCTTGAGAAGTTCCTTCCTATCACTTAGAGAGAGGACTATCGGAGGCAGTTCGAGCGTCTGCAGCAGGGTTCTATGACTGTCACACAGTATGAGACTCGATTTGTGGATCGGGCCCGTCATGCTATTCCTTTACTTCCTACCGAGAGAGAGGGTGATGAGGTTTATTGAGGGACTTGCTCAGCCTATCAGATTGCAAATGGCTAAGGAGACTGGGAGTGAGATTTCTATTCAGGCGGCAGCCAATGTTGCCAGGCGAGTCGAGATGGTTTTAGCTCAGGAGAGTGGTTAGGGGTCTGATAAGAGGCCGCGTCACTCCGGTGGATTTAGTGGGGCCTCATCTGGAGGTTGAGGTACTTTAGGTAGAGGCCATCCTTCCAGGCCATTTTATTCGGATCAGCTAGCCTATAGTGCACCACCAGCTCCTATCAGTGCACCTCCTATTCAGAGTAATTACCGTGGTCAGTCGGCCTATTCGGGTCGGTCTCAGTTTCCATGACCACATTATCAGGATGGATATTTCGAGTGTGGTGGCTATGGGCATATCAGGAGGACCTATCCAAGATTATTGGGTGTTCCGCCACAGCAGCAGAGTTCTAGTGCCATGATTCTGGCACCAGGTGCACCACCGCCTGCTCAGCCAGCCAGAGGTAGGGGTCAGGTAGCTAGAGGTAGAGGTCAGGCCGTTAGAGGTGGAGGTAAGGCCATTAGAGGTGGAGGTCAGGCCACTAGAGGTGGAGGCCAGCTAGCTGGGTGTCGTCCCAGGTATATGGTTCATAGTGGTGGGGCCCAGTCCTGATGTTATTCTTTTCCAGCCAGGCCTAAGGCCGAGTCATCGGATGCTGTTATCACAGGTGCTATTTCAGTTCATAGTAGGGATGCTTCAGTTCTATTTGATCCAGGGTTTACGTACTCCTATGTGTCATCTTATTTTGCTTCATATTTGGTTGTGTCCGGTGATTCCTTGAGTTCCCATGTATATGTGTCCACACCTGTGGGGGATTCTATTGTTTTAGATCGTTGCTATCGTTCGTGTGTGGTTATTATTTGGGGTCTTGAGGCTAGCATAGATCTTCTACTTCTCGATATGGTTGATTTTGATGTCATTTTGGGGATGGACTGGCTGTCACCTTATCATGCTATATTGGATACTACCAGCAGGGTTATCTCTTATATGAAGGCTCGGCGTATGGTCGAGAAGGGGTGTCTAGCTTATTTGGCTTATGTCCGCGAGTGCGGAGGTTCCTTCCATGGATTCTGTACCAGTTGTTCGAGAATTTCCAGAGGTATTTCCTGCAGACCTGCCGGGGATGCCACCCGGATATTGACTTCTATATTGATTTTGTTTCGGGCACTCAGCCCATTTCTATTTCGCCATATCGTATGGCTCCGCCAGAGTTGAAGGAGCAGTTGTAAGATTTGCTTGATAAGGGCTTCATTAGACCTGGTATCTTGCCCTAGGATGCACTCGTGTTATTTGTGAAGAAAAAAGATGGGTCGATGAGGATGTGCATTGATTACCGACAGTTGAACAAAGTCACTATCAAGAACAAGTATCCATTGACGAGGATTGATGACCAATTTGATCTGTTTTAGGGTGCCAAAGTGTTTTCAAAGATCGATCTGAGGTCTGGCTACCATCAGTTGAGGATTAGGTCATCTGATGTCCCTAAGATAGCTTTTTGGACCCGATATGGGCATTATGAGTTCCTGGTGATGTCATTTGGCTTAAGGAATGCCCCAGTAGCATTTATGGATTTGATGAACTGGATGTTCAAGCCTTACCTGGATTTCTTTTGTGATTGTGTTTATTGACAATATCTTGATCTACTCCCGCAGCCGGGAGGAGCACGAGCAGCATCTTCGGATCGTACTTCAGACACTAAGAGACAGCCAGTTATATGCTATGTTTTCAAAGTGCGAGTTTTGGTTGGACTCAGTCGCCATTCTGGGGCACGTTGTATCGGCAAAGTGTATTCAGGTGGATCCTCAAAAGATTAAGGCAGTTCAAAACTAGCCTAGACCTACTTCAGCCACGGAGATCCGTAGTTTCTAGGGTTTAGCGGGTTACTACCGTCGGTTTGTAGAGGGGTTCTCATCTATAGCAACCCCATTGACTAGGTTGACCCAGAAGGGTGCCTCGTTTTGGTGGTCAGACGAGTGTGAGCGAGCTTTCAAAAGCTCAAGGCGGCTTTGACTATGGTGTCGGTATTGGTGTTACCCACAGGTTTTGGATCTTATACAGTATATTGTGATGCATCTCGTATTGGTTTGGGTGCGGTGTTGATGCATGGTGGTAAGCTTATTTCTTATGCTTCGCGGCAGCTGAAGATTCACGAGAATAATTATCATGTTCATGACCTAGTGTTGGCAGCCATTGTTCGCGCGCTGAAGATTTGGAGGCACTATCTTTACGGCGTGCCATGTGAGGTATTCACGGATCATCTGAGCTTGCAGTATTTGTTCAAGCAGAAGGAGCTCAATTTGGGGCGGAGAAGGTGGTTGGAGCAATTGAAAGACTATGATATCACCATCTTGTATCATTCCGGGAAGGCCAATGTGGTGGTCGACGGCTTGAGTAAAAAGTCAGCTAGTATGGACAGCCTTGCGTATATCCTAGTTGGTGAGAGACCGCTTGCATTATATGTTCAGGCCTTAGCCAATCAATTCGTGAGGTTGGATGTTTTTGAGCCTAGTCGTGTTTTAGCTTGTATAGTCGCTCGGTCTTCTTTGTTTGAGTGCATCAGGGAGCGGCAATATGTTGACCCTCATTTGTTTGTCCTTAGGGACACAGTGCGGCACGGTGATGCCAAGAAGCTTACGGTTGGAGATGATGGAGTTTTGAGGATGTAGGGTCGTGTTTGTGTGCCTAATATGGACGGAATTCGTGAGTTGATTCAAGAGGAGGCCCACAGATCCCGATATTCTATTCATCCGGGCGCCGCCAAGATGTATCAGGACTTGCAGCAGCATTATTGGTGGAGGAGGATGAAGGAGGATATAGTTGCATATGTAGCTGGGTGTCTATATTGTCAGCAAGTAAAGTACGAGCATCAGAGACCTAGGGGTTTACTTAAGAAGATAGAGATTCCTGAGTGGAAGTGGGAGCGTATCACTATGGATTTCGTTGTTGGACTCGCACAGACTCAGAGGAAGTTCGATGCAGTTTGGGTTATTATGGATAGACTGACTATGTCAGCGCATTTCATTCCTGTGGTAGTTTCCTATTATATAGAGCGGTCGGCAGAGATTTATATCCGCAAGATCGTTTGGCTTTACGGTGTGTCCGTGTCTATCATTTCTTATAGAGGTATGTAGTTTACCTCACATTTCTGGAGGGCAGTGCAGCGTGATTTGGGCATGCTGGTTGAGCTAAGCATAGCATTTCATCCTCAGACGGACGGACAGTCCAAGCGCACTATTCAGATATTGGGGGATATGCTCCGCGCATGTATTATTGACTTCGGAGGTTCGTGGGATCAGTTCTTGCCGCTAGTGGAGTTTGCCTACAACAACAGCTACCAGTCGAGCATCTAGATGGCTCCTTATGAGGCATTATATGGTAGACGGTGTCGATCGCCGATTGGATGGTCTGAGCCGGGGGAGGCTCAGTTATTGGGTATAGATTTGGTACAGGATGCCTTGGATAAGGTTAAGATCATTCAGGATAGACTTCGCACAGATCAGTCCAGGAAGAAGAGTTACGCCGACCGTAAGGTCCGTGATGTTACATTCATGGTTGGAGAGATAGTGTTGCTCCGTGTGTCACCCATGAAGGATGTAATGAGGTTTGGAAAGAAGGAAAGTTAAGCCCTAGGTATATCGAGCCTTTTGAGATCCGTGAGCGAGTGGGAGATGTGGGTTTTGTATTCGCCGCTGGGGAATTCACACGAAAGGGAACGAGGAATTCTCAACGAAAAAAGTGCTCTCTGAACCGAACGTGAAAGGCCTACAGACTTGCATCTCCACCTGGTTTATCAGCGGTCCATCCAGTGTTCCATGTGTCCATGCTTCGAAAGTATCTTGCCGATCCATCCCACGTGTTAGACTTCAGCACTGTCTAATTGGACGAGGATTTGACCTACGAGGAGGAGCCGATAGCTATTCTAGACCGGCAGTTTCGTCGCTGAGATCGAAGAGTTATCCTTCAATTCGAGTGCAATGGAGAGAGGTCAGCCTGTTGAGGCAGCTACCTGGGAGTTCGAGTTCGATATTCAGAGTAGATATCCCCATCTTTTTCCAGCTCAGGTACTTTTCTATGTCCGTTCGAGGACAAACGGTTCTTTTAAAAGTGAAGAATGTGATGACCCAAAAGGTCATCTTATATTTTACAACTCGATTATGCGCTTTAAAGCCTTAAAAATCTCATTTTTACCCTCCTCGATTTGCGTGGGCAGTCGGGGCGTGTTTCCGGAAAACATTTATGTTGCAAGTTGATAAAAGAAGAATTTTTGTCATAAAAGTTAATTTTAGTTGACTTCGGTCAAAATTTTAAGTAAACGGACCCGGAACCGTGTTTTGACGGTCTCGGTGGGTCCGTATTGAAATATAGGACCTGGGCGTATGCCCGGTATCGAATTCCGAGGTCCCTAGCTTGAGTTATGAATTTTTGTTGAAAATTAAAAATTTTAAAAACTAATGGTTTTAAACAACTAATTGAGGCCTTATTGATACCGGATCCGTATTTTGGTTCCGGAGCCCGGTATCGATCCAACATAATATTTATGAGTTGTCTGTGAAATTTGGTGAGAAATGAAATTAGTTTGATGTGATTCAGACGTCCGGTTGAGAAGTTAGAAGTTTTAAAGCTTTCTTGAAAATTTCGTTCGATTTGGTGTTCAATCCGTAGTTCTAGGTGTTATTTTGGAGATTTGATCGTGCGAGCAAGTTCATATGATGTTTTAGGACTTGTGTGCATATTTTGTTTGGAGCCCCAAGGGCTCGGGTGAGTTTCGGATAGGCTACGGGATGTTTTAGACTTGGAAAATCTGGATTTTTGCAGTTTCAGGTGCCTTCTAGTTTCCCTTTTTCGCGTTCGCGAAGGCACTCACGCAAATGCGAAGTAGAAACTGGGATGGCTGGGTTTTTCTTCTTCGCGAACGCGAAGGCTAGGTTGCGAATGCGGAGTGATGGGGGCTTTACCCTTCGCGAACGCGTCCAACTCAACGCGAATGCGAAGCATTAGGGACCTGGGGGAGGGGTCAGTTGTTCCTTCTACGCGAACGTGAGCACGGGCTCGCGAATGCGAAGGCCAGGGGGAATAGCCTTTGCGAACGCGATGAGGGTTTCGCAGTCGCATAAGCCTAGAAGGCAGAGCTCTTCGCGAACGTGACGGTGTCCTCGCGAATGCGATGGTGTCCTCGCAAACGCGATGAACACTGTCGCCCAGCTGTTAAACAGTCCCATTACAGGACTTAAGCCATTCTTTCAAATTTTCAAAAGCTAAACGGCCTAAAGGCGATTCTCCCAAGTTACCTTCTTCCCAAATGTGTTGTTAAGTGATTCTAAACCCCCTTTTATCAATTACCCATTATATTTCATGAATTTTCAACCTAAAATCCAGAGTGTTCATGGTAGAATTGGGGGGTTTTGGGTAGAAACTAGGGATTTGGAAAATTGGGGATTTAGACCTCGAATTGAGGTCGGATCCCAAAACCAATAACATATCCGGGCTCGGGGGTGAATGGGTAATTGAATTTTGGTCAGGACCTCGGGTTTTGACCAAGCGGGCCTGCGTTTGGTTTTTGACTTTTTGGGGGAAAGTTTGAGAAATCTAAATTTATGTATTGTAGTTGATTCCTTTAGCAATAATTGATGTTATTGAGTTAATTGTGGCTAGATACGAGTGGTCTAGAGGTGGATACTAGAGGAAAAATGATAATTGAGCATTGAGTGGCCCGTGGAGCGAGGTAAGTGTCGTGTCTAACTTTGACTCGAGGGATTAGGAACCCTTGACTTATTTGCTATATGAAATCCATGTGAGCGGCGTATATGTGAGGTGACGAGTACTTATTCGTCGTTAATTTATCTTTTTTTGCCTGATTCTTTCCCGTTCTTCTCATATTGTCTCTTTCCCTGTCACAACTGCTACATGCTTTCCTTGTATTTCTATTCTTAATTGCTACCTGATAGACATTACTTCTCTTTGTTGAAGGTATTAGTTATTTCGTAGCTTCATTGTCTCTTATTATTTACATAGGCTGTGATAAGTTATGGTACTTTGAGTTTTGATGATTTGCCAAACAGTGTTGAGGAACCACTTGTGATCAGCTCCTTAGGTTCAGTTCTCATGGGGAATATGGCTGATTCGTAGGGGGAACAATGTGGAGATCTGGTTCACATGGGGAATATCAATTCAAAGTTTGTCGTCATCAAAAAGGGGGAAATTGATAGGTTACAAGTACCTTGGGCATAGGTACTTTACTTTATGTTTTGATGATCTAACAAACTTACCATCCAGAACCAGATAAGGAACCTGTGACACATTTACAACACCTCGAGATCACAAAGTTCCAGGTTGGGATCCAGCGTGGGATATAACTCAACTCTTCAGAGTGAAAGGAACAGCTGAGGAAACAGGTTCCTACCAGTTCCCGAGGAGACTGTATAAAGTCAACTCTCTAGTAGGAATGTTGCTGCCTGCACACGCTACTGCACAGGAATAGTGCAACAGTCAACTTTCTATGGAAGACTTTTTACCTACCTTGCTTACATCATTATAAGTGATGTCACTCACATATAAATACAATCAAGGAAGGTAAAACAACTTACTTCATGAGAGAACCAGATAGAGAACCTGAAGCATACCTAGTACAATCATTCAAGTTAATCGACTCAAGATAATCTGGGCAGTGTGCCTTTAGATTCACAGGAACCGGATTAGGGACCTGATACCTTAGTGTTCCCCTGACAGAAGTATAAGTCAACTGTACAGCTGGAAAGCAAATACAGAAAGTGACTGCCTGCAACTGTACACGCAACAGTTCAGCAGAAGTGCAACAGTCACTTCCCATTGAGAAGAGGCATGTACTAACCAAGATTTGACATCACTAAGGTGATGTATTTTGTATTATAAACCTGGTTCAAGGCACAAGACATTCATTCTCTAAGACTTGCAAAATCAGAAACGGAAATGTTCTCTCAAGTGCTTGCAACAACCTCTCTCAAGAACAAAGCTGCTGCCTCAAGGACCTGATCCAAGATCGAAGATATCTTAAGTCCTTAGGTTTGTTAAGTCTTTGTTATTTGTTCTTCATTGTAACCCCTATCTTGCTTTCTTAGAAGCTGTTTTTAGGAAACCTAAAATCCATAAGCTCTTCAGTTTATGTTGTGACTAGGTTTAGTCATAAGTTGAAGTCTTTGTAACTAGAGAGTTACAAAGTGGCTTGTAATAAGTGTTAATACAAGTTAGAGTGAGTAAAAGCCTTTGTAACTATAGAGTGACAAAGTGTCTTGTGGTGAGAGCATCACAAGTTAGTTGAAGTCTTTGTAACTAGGAAGTCACAAAGTGGCTTGTGGTAAGAGTACCACAAGTTAGTTGAATTCTTTCTAACATAGTCATTACAAAGTGGCTTATAATAGGTGTTTACAAGTTAGTGAAGTTGAAAGCCTACAAGTGTAGGTCATGGTTTTTGTCCCCTTGAGTTGGGATTTTTCCACGTAAAAATCCTCTGTGTTCATTACTTACTGCCAAGCTAATGTGGAACAACTAGAGAACCTGATTCCCTATGCTGGTTGGTTTTACAGTCTATTGCTTACAGTGGGAGCTGATAGAGAATCTGGTTCTCTATACAGTAGGAACTTATCCTTTGTCTCATTTACATATTGCTTCAGTAGTTAGCACTGGGGGAACTGATATAGGACCAGATCGCTATACAGTTTGGTTCATCACTATCTTTAATGGAAACTCATAGAGAACCCGATTCTCTATACAGTCTGGTGGACACGCAGTTTCTAACAATTGGTATCAGAGCAGGTTCTTTCTAAAAGGTTAACACCTAGAAGGGATCTACATGGATACTCCACCAAACTTCGAGGAAAGTCAATTAACTAATAGATCGCAAAGATTTCAGAAAATGGTTCCTAGGAATGGAGGCACTCCCAAGAAGGGCAGTCCTAGCAGAAACACTAAAGGATACGAGTGTTGTCAAAAGTGTGGAAAGCTAGGGCATTTCATCAAAGGCTGCCCACTTCTGAAACAAGCACATTACAACCACAACTCTGACAAAGTAGCAAAAAGGAACCTGGTCCCTGACGAACGATTCAGCCGAAAAAGTGCAGCTGATAATGTTGTGAAGCAAGATCCTGCTGCATGGGGAGACTCCTCTAGTGAATCAGAAGAGGAACCAGATGCAGGAAGCAATTCCTTGATGGCAGTGGCAAATGAATATGATTCCTCATTTGCATTGATGGCAAAATCTGATGAGGATGAAGAACATGATGATGATGAGGTAAACTTCTTTGATGTTCAAAGAAATCTAAAGTATTATTCTTCAAAAAAAAAACTTATGTCTTTGGCAAGTGTTTTAATTGATGCGTATCATAGTCTTATAAGTGATAAAGATGCCTTAACAATGGAACTGGGAGAAATAGACAATCGAGAGAAGATCTAGAAGTTCGGGTTGTAGACTTAGAAGAAACCATTGAGAGTCTGAAGAAAGAGAAAGAGGTTTTAACTGAGAAGGTTGTTAACATTGAGCATGAGAGAGATGACCTATTAGTTGTGGGTGTAGTCCTAAAGAAAACAATTGAGGAACTAAAAATAGAATGTAGGCCTGGGAACAATCAAAAAGGAAAGAAAGTTGCAAGTGAGGCATACATTAAGCTTGCAAGTGAGTTAAATTCAGTGAAGTCTAGGTTGTGTGCTGAGCTTGAGAAAAACAAATAACTTCAGGAAGAACTAGGAAGAGTGAAGAGTGATCTTGAAAAATCACTTAAGTGGACTTGGTCCTCTGATGCTATCACTGCCTTTTACACAAACAATGGGGGAAACAGGCAGGGAATCGGGTTCCAAAGGGAAAAGAATCCCTACAACCCTCATAGCAAACACGTTACTGTACCTAACAATTGGCTTTGCACTTACTGTGGTAACACTGGGCACTCTAAAGAAAATTGTAAGGCCAGATTTCAATTTCAACAGAAAAACAAAGTTTTTGCTGAAAAAGTAACTGCTGTTAGGGAACCCGGTCCTTCACATAAAAAAGGTATAGTGCCTGCTTGGACCAAAAGAGCCCTCATTCATCTCTTTTCTTATTTCAAGGACTCCTGTAAAGTTAAAATTCAGTCGTTGCAGAAAAATAAAATTTTTATTGAAAAGAGGCGTACTGATGAGGAACCTGGTTCCCAGAAAAGAAAATATGTGCTGCTTGCATGGCAAAAAGAAGTTTGATCCGCCCGTTTTATCATTACAAGAGACCCAAACTTGTTTGGGTTCCTAAGTCTAACTCCTGATTTTCTTGTGCAGGGAACAATGAAAGGGAGCAGCCTACAATGGTACTGGAAGTACAAATGATTTCCTTTCACTTAAGGCCCTGCAAGGAGAGAGTGTACCCTTTGGAAATTCCTAAAAGGGGTACACTCTAGGAGTAGGAAGGATTGGGAAGTCACTCACTCACTCATTTGAGAATGTGTACTATGTCAATGGCCTGAAGTACAGTCTCTTGAGTGTTTCTCAGATATGTGACAAAGGAAATAAGTGGAACTCTTGTCCAAGATATGCACAGTCACAAATCTTGTGACTGGTGAGGTGGTGCTTGTGGCCAAAAGATACAAGAATGTTTACATTGCTGAATTTAAGTACCTGCATGGTGGTGATCTAACATGCCTAAGTGTCATTGATGATGATGCTGAGTTATGGTGAAGATGACTGGGCGTGTGAGTTTCTACTTGTTGTACAAGTTGGTTATGGAGGACCTGGTTCATGGACTGATGCAGTCAACACTAGTTGCTGCTTGATTAATCAATGCATAATCAAGTCCATTCTCAAGAAGTCTCTCTATGAACTGCTTAATGGGAGAAAAGCCAAGTTGACTAACCCGAGAGCCTTTGGATTCAAAATGGTTTGTTCTCAACAATGGTGGCAAAAGGGTCACAAAACAAAGAAGATGAAGATGGAGAATTCACAAATGCTCCTAGTGAAGCTATAGATATTGCAAATGGAAAGACTGATTTGATGAGTCAAGTCAAGCAGAAGGATGAAGGAGATGCAGTAGAATCTCCAAAAGGCACAGTGGAACCTGGTCCCCTTATCACCTCGACTTGAGCTGAACATAGGGTTGTTGATGCAGCATTAGGAACTCCTGATGCAGAACAAACTAGTGGAAGTCATAATTCTTTTGATGTCAATGATGATTCACATATGTAAGAACTTGGTCCTTCAAATTCTGAAATTCAAGTATCCAACTAGAAGCAAAAGAGTTCACATCCCTTCAAAATGTAATCACATCCTTAGACTCTGGTATTCAACCTAGATCTAAGCTATGCAAGAAGAGCTCTGTCAACTTGAGAGAAACAGTGTGTCGAACCTGGTTCCACGGCCTGCTTTCTAACAATCCAAAGGAATCTTATCTGAAAGCTGCCAAGAGAACCGTAGGATATCTCAAAGGGATGCAGGACCTGGTTCTCTACTATTCCTCAGGAGATAACCTTGAATTAATAGGATATGGTGATGTTGGTTATGTTGAATATCTGCTGGATAGACAAAGCACATCTGAAACGGCACATTTTCTGGGTTCATGCTTGATCTCATGAGATCAAGCAACATCTTGAAAACTTTGGTACATTTATAGCTTGAACCTGGTACAACATAAGAGGACAAGGTGCATTGACGTGCACATCACTTTCTGAGGGATAATGTTGAAAATGTTTTGATTTGTGTGAAGTTCTGAAAGACGAAGGACCAGGTAGTAGACATCTTCACAAAGGCGCTGAGCAGGGAACATTTTGAAAGAAATTGTCCGGAGTTGGGTTTGATCAAGCTCAACTAAGGACCTGGTCCCTCGATGATTGTCTATGTTAAGAAGGAAAGGTACAATGCTAAAAAGTGTTTTTCAGCGACATCTAACTCAAATCTATACTGTTACAGGTATACACATATGGCAGTTTCAGGACAAAAACAAGTATGAGTGACTTTGCACTTCTAGGAGTCTTTGCTCAAAAGTTTCAAAAACTGTCACGGAACCTGGTTCCTGTGACTCAGGTTAGTAGTATCTTCAATACTTATTTGCCTTTTTAAGCTGTTGAAGTGTCATGTCATCAATTTGTTTCTGCCTTTCTCTTGCCTCTCCTCCTAACTTTTGATGTGCAAAATGTTAAACCTTTTCTGAACTGACCCGTTGCCCCAAAAAGGCACTTCTCTATTTTACACCCAAATAAAACCGATTCTTTTCTTCAAAACCAAAATCAACCTTGTCTCAAAATAAGCCTCCTTTCTAAATATGCAAAAAGTGAACCCAACTCTCTCACTTTCCAAAAACCTAACTCCATCAAAATCAAAACCCAAGAAGTCTTTGGTAGATTTGGATGGAAGTTTAACTGAAAAGGAATAGGGTAGATCTAATATTCTAGAGCGTGAGGCTGAAGTTGTTGTTAGATTTGTGGAAGTCTTGAACGATGGAGAAACTGGTAAATGTGAGGACTAAATGAGGGACCTGATTCCTCAAGTGTTTCTCATGAAGTAAATTTTAATGATGATCTTTTTCTCTTTGAGTTCTGTGTTTAGACGAACTTCCGATCCAGTAAAAAGGATTGAGAAAAGGAGGCTAATTGATGATGAAGTGGTGTGACCTGCTGATGTGGTAACTGTGGAAGAGAGAATGAAGCAGAAAAATCTCCATTCGTGAGAAAGAATTTTAAAAAAAAATGGAGAAAAGAAGGTTGGTTGAGAAAGATGCCGCAGATGATAAGGGTAAACAGATTGAGAAGAAGAAGAGGGAGACATGACTGCTCAGGGATAGAAAGGGTAGTGTAGGTGAGGAACCTGGTTCCTTACAGAAGCAAAAGGTTGAGCCATTAGGTTTGGAGGGAGAAGACTTTGAAGTGTCAGAAAGTGGTGTAAGGCAGAGTGTTGACTCTGATATTGTTAAAAAATGGAGGAACTTCTTAACATTGTTGAGTTCCAAACATAGAATACCCTCTTTGTTCCTCCAAGTCCCAATGTTTCTAAAAAAGAAGTATAAACTTCTATGTTTTATGTGATGCTATATGTGCATGGGACTGAGTCTGATCTTGATGAGACGAAGCTTGGGGAGAGTCTTGGTGATCTGATTGATGGTTCAACCTACTCAGTAGGTTGAAAACCTGGTCCTCGAGGATCCCTGGCAGAATAAAATGCTAAGTTGAAGGGTGAGAATGAAAGATTGAGGAAACAGGTGAAGGAACTGAGAGAGTAGATGATCATTGATCAAAGGAGAGTAAATGAACAAATGGATAAGCTCATCAAGGCCTTAACCCCTTACTTTTTCTCCTGCCCAGTAATTCATGTCTTTCACTCCTTCCGAATTCCCTTGATTTCTTATCTTCTTTTGATCCCTATAATTGATGATATTGGTACTTTAGTTGTTTAAATTGTCATATTATGTATGCTTTTATTATAATTACTCCACTACGAGCAATTACTCTATTTTGTGCACTGACATTCACTTGTTGTTCTTGTTATTGTTTATGCTGTGTTGCCCAAGTAGCCTGAGTTAATGTTGCTGAACTTCTTTTTGGTTGTGCTTCTTCTGTTATTCTTTTGGATGATGCCAAAAGGGGAAGTTATATAGGTGTCAACATGGGGGAGGAACAAAATCGAATTGATATGTTGTGTTGTGCATGAAAGATGGCTCTGCTTCGTAGGGGGAATGTTGCTGATAATACGTTGATAATAGGTCTGATCGCAGGGAAACATGTGAAATATCTGGTTCTCAAGAGGAATAATAATTTCGGGTTTGTCATCATCAAAAAGGGGGAAATTGATCTAAGTTACACTATGTCATGTTTTGATGATGACAAACGTTCTCAACGAATTGGGCACGGACCAGATATGATTAATGCATGTAAGGAATCTGATTCTTAGGGGGAATAATTCTTGATTTGTCATTCATCAAAAAGGGGTAAATTGAGAAGTCATGGTATTTGAGTTTTGATGATTTGCCAAACAGTCTTGAGGAACCAGTTGTGATCAGCTCCTTAGGTTCGGTTCTCATGGGGAATATGGTTGATTCGTATGGGGAACAATGTGGAGATCTGGTTCGCAGGCGGAATATCAATTCAAAGTTTGTCGTCATCAAAAAGGGGGAAATTGATAGGTTACAAGTACCTTGGGCATAGGTACTTTACTTTGTATTTTGATGATCTAACAAACTTACCATCCAGAACCAGATAAGGAACCTGTTACACATTTACAAGACCTCGAAATCACAAAGTTCCAGGTTGGGATCCAGCGTGGGATATAACTCAACTCTTCAAAGTGGAAGGAACAGCTGAGGAAACAGGTTCCTACCAGTTCCCGAGGAGACTATATGAAGTCAACTCACCAACAGGAAAGTTGCTGCCTACACACGCTACTGCACAGGAACAGTGCAGCGGTCAACTTTCTATGGAAGGTTTTTTATCTACCTTGCTTAGATAATTTTAAGTGATGTCACTCACGTATAAATACAATCAAGGAAAGTAAAACAACTAACTTCATGAGAGAACCAGATAAAGGACCTGAAGCATGCCTAGTTCAATCATTCAAGATAATCTGTGCAGTGTGCATTCAGATTCACAGGAACCTGATTAGGGACCTCATACCTTGGTGTTCCCCTGACAAAAGTAAAAGTCAACTGTACAGCTAGAAAGTAACTGCAGAAAGTGACTGCCTGCAACTGTACACGCAACATTTCAGCAGACAGTGCAGCAGTCACTTCCCATTGAGAAGAGGCATGTACTAAACAAGATTTGACATCACTAAGGTGATGTCTTTTGTAGTATAAACCTGGTGCAAGGCACAAGACATTCATTCTCCAAGACTTGCAAAATCAGAAACAAAAATATTCTCTCAAGTGCTTGCCACAACCTCTCTCAAGAACAAAGCTGCCGCAACCTTAAGGACCTGATCCAAGATCGAAGATATCTTAAGTCCTTAAGTTTGTTGATTCTTTGTTATTTGTTCTTCATTGCAACTCCTATCTTGCTTTCTTAAAAGCTGTTTTTAGGAAACCCAAAATCCGTAAACTCTTCAGTTTATGTTGTGACTAGGTTTAGTCATAAGTTAAAGTCTTTGTAACTATAGAGTTACAAAGTATCTTGAAATAAGTGTTAATACAAGTTAGAGTGAATAAAAGCCTTTGTAACTATAGAGTGACAAAGTGGCTTGTGGTGAGAGCATCACAAGTTAGTTAAAGTCTTTGTAACTAGGAAGTCACAAAGTGGCTTGTGGTAAAAGTACCACAAGTTAGTTGAATTCTTTGTAATAGAGTCATTACAAAGTGGCTTGTAATAGGTGTTTACAAGTTAGTGAAGTTGAAAGCCTACAAGTGTAGGTCGTGATTTTTGTCCCCTTCAGTTGGGATTTTTCCACGTAAAAATCCTCTTTGTTCTTTACTTACTGCCGAGCCACTGTGGAACAATTAGAGAACCTGATTCCCTATACTGGTTGGTTTTACAGTCTGTTGCTTACAGTGGGAGCTGATAAATAATCTAGTTCTCTATACAGCAGGAACTTATCGTGTGTCTCATTTACATATTGGTTCAGTAGTTAGCACTGGGGGAACTGATATAGGACTAGATCGCTATACAGTTTGGTTCATTAGTATCTTCAGTTGAAACTCATAGAGAACCCGGTTCTCTGTAAAGTCTGGTAGACGCGCAGTTTCTAACAGGCTGGTTATCGGTACTTTCATTATATATTCTGGATTGGTCTCGCTGAGTAGTATTACTTGTGTAAAGTATCGTAGTGTACAAGCTTCCTAATTGTTTGGTTGGAAGTTAGGCCTTGTGAAGGGTTATGTGATTTGAATTGTGAAAGTGTTGTACGTACTGATTAACTGATACTGATATGGTGGAATCGGGTTGTGCGCTGCAACAGGTGTAATAAAGGTGAATTGAGGTGTAATAAGTGTGAATTGTGGTGTAATAAGGGGGAAATGTGAATGTGATTATAGTGATATGGTGGGATAGGGTTGCACGCCGCAACACTTTTATTTATATTCTGTTGTTTATGTTAATAAGAGGAAATAAGGGAGGAATATGAGATGTATGGTGGGATCGGGTTGTACGCCGCAACAACCTATATCTTTATGCTTTTCCTTGACTGTGTTAGCTATACAGTAGTCTTAAATTGCATTTAAGGATTTGTAGTAGCTTAACACTGATGATATGCTTCGAGAATCGTATTCACTTCTTGCAAGTTGCTGCTCTATTTTATCCTGTCTTTCTTTCTGCTTTTATTATATACTGTATGCAGGTTGTATTGTGATTGCTCCGTCGTAGCCTCGTCACTCCTTCATCGAGGTTAGGCTCGGCACTTACCAGTACATGGGGTCGGTTGTACTGATACTGCACTCTGCACTTCCTGTGCAGATTTTGGAGCTGGTTCGAGGTGATCAAGAGGTTAGCTATAGGATTTATCAGCTAGGAGACCCAAGGTAGACCTATCAGCGTCCGCAGGCCCTGGCGTCCCTTTCTGTACCTCATACTTCACTGTTTCCTTTATTTTGCAAATAGTTGTGTCTTCGTTTGGACAAATACTTGTAGTAAAATCTTAGAATGTTCGTGAATTGTGACTCCGGATTCTGGGTAGTAATAGTTTATAATCAATGTTGTTGTTTATTTATTCCGCGTTCATTTCGACTTATTATAGCTTGCTTATTGTAATTACTGAAACATAAAAGAATTGGCTAATAAATATCTAATGTTGGCTTGCCTAGCAAGTGTGATGTTAGGCTCCATCACGGTCCCGATGGTGGGAATTCCGAGTCCTGACACCTATGGGTTTAATTCCTTCTTACAAGATTAGAAAGGAGACTTACCTCGCTCCGAAGTTCCATCACCGGCTCCCAAGCCTTAACAATAACTCAAACTGATGCCCAGCGTTCCAAAACTAGTCAATAAATGTGCAAATCCATGAATATATACTCTAGTACTCCTTATAATCCAATTTATAACAAATTCCAACTCCGTTCAAAAGGTCGATATAAATCACCCTTGGGCCCACGTGCCCGAATTCTAAAAAATTTCTAAGATAAACTTTACCCATAACCCCACATACGCAAATGTATAATTTATTCCAATTTAAATACCCAAATTTGTGGTCAAAATCCAAAAATACCAAATTTTTGAGGTTTCTACCAAAAAGCCCACAATTTGTACAATTATTTTTGTTTAAATCCTTATACAAATCATGTATTTAACTTATAATGAGTGGGAATCACTTACCTTGTGTTGCTTGATGAAAATCTCCTTTTGAAGCTCTCCAAAATTGCCCCAACCAAGTGAAAAATGAGAGAAAATGGGCCAAATCCCGATTTTTAAAAAGAACCCTCTGCCTAGACGACTTCCACATCTGCGGTGCACTAGCCGCTTCTGCGGCTTGGCACCCGCGGACATTCCTATCACAGGGTAGGCTTTCCATCAAGCCCAGCCAAGTCCGCTTCTGCGGACGAAAACCCGCTCCTGCGGTCTCGCTTCTGCGGAGCCTTCTCCGCTTCTGCGGATGCGCATCAGTGCCCCCAACTCCGCATATGCGGCCCTTTGCCCAGGTGGTCTAGGACCGCTTCTATGACCATAATGCTGCACCTGCGGGCTCACACCTACGTGTTACACCCCATATTTTTTTTACGTGAAAGTACGCTATAAATAAATTTGTGGAAGCTCGGAAATCAGATGTTACATACCGCATTTTGGTATGTTAAAATTTTGTTGTAAGTTAATCAACGGAAGTTCTGGAATGAGATTATTTTGAGATCATAAGCACTATGCTATTTCAAACAAGTGATGAGTAAGTTCGTGAGGTGACAGGGTAAGCAAGTCGAAGAAAGTAAATTTCGTCGAAGATTGACAATTTGGGATAAAATATGGGCCGAGCTAAAATAACCGGTATTTGTAGACTAGTACCATACAAAGTACCAAATAACCAGGATAATAAAGTGTATAAGGTATGTTAAAAGTGAGTAAGTATTTAAGTAATTTTAGATAATCCTTAATTATGTGAATTATTGGATAATATGGGAATTAACAAGTTAATTAATAATTAGTGGTTGATTAATTGAAGTCTTTGGATAAAGACAAAGCCAAAAACGTGGCAGCCCCTACATGAGTCATTATGTGACTCTTGCATAACTTTGCAAGGTGTCAACCCTTAAAGAAACTATTAAGGAATGACTTCTCAAAAATTCAAGGCTTGGGATTATTCAAAAGGAGATGAAATTCATAAAAAGCCATAAAGAATCTAAAAATTATTGCATCAGTGAATATCTTACAAGGTTCAGATCAATTCACAAGTGATCATAAGGAATTTGTTACCGAAAATTCATACGAGATTTCATAAGATAGTGGCAACGAGATTTTGCGATTCGGAGAGAGCACAGTACAATCTTTGTCGGGAATATCCTACGAATTTTTTCCTACTCCGATCTTGCCGTCACAAGTTCTGTTGCAATTGTCATATGTTAGAAGGATTGTCCAGAGAGCCGGCTCACGTATGTTAAGGCTATCCCTTCTTTCTTTTGGCATGATCAATACGACACCAACGAAACGAGAAAAAGCACAACTTCCATAAATGACTCTATTCATAGAAGTATTAGAGGTGCCTATGTCCTTAAATTTTCATGTGTAATATTATTGTATTATCTGTTCATGGGTCTCAGAAAACTGCGTAAGTTGAAAAAAAGTTTACTTTATGATATTACTCGAAGGTATAACGGTCTTATGATATTCCAAGAGATTTTATTGACGTACTTCTCATGCATTGCATTCATGTACATTGACCCATGACCAGATGGCGTTATATACGCATATATATATATATATATATATATATGTATACGGGATATGGGAAAAGGTTATGGCGGTATATATGTACCACCACCTGATCAGCTGGTATACGTTGATGATTTGCCCACAGTAGCCGAGATGATATGATGGGATGCTCTCAGAGGCTTGATGATGTTATGAATGCATATACCCATGCATGGTATGACTTTTATACGCATATACACAGCATTATAATATTAAATGACTCACAAAGTTATTCAGATATACATGTTAAGTCTTTTACTCCATGTTTCTCTCATGTCTACTAGTTACTGGTTATCATTCCTTATATACTCAGTACATTATATGTACTAACGTCCCTTTTGTCTGGGAACGCTGCGTTTCATGCCGGCACGTCCTGATAGATAGGTCAAGAGTCCTCCAAGTAGGCTATCAACTCAGCGGAAGGTGTTGGTGCGCTCCATTTGCTCCGGAGTTGCTTCTTTGGTCAGTATGATTTGTACATGTATTGATTGGTATGGCGGGACCCTGTCCTGACCATTATGATATTATGTATTCTTAGAGGCTTGAAGACAGATGTCATGTATACCGATACTTGTATGGCCTTGTCGGCAATATGTTTCGAGTATATAAAGAATCATGCCGACATTGTAGGCCCGTACTTCATATGTATAAGTTGTATTCCCTCATGCTTTACTCCGGTTCATTTACCTATGATAGAATGATATGAAAGATACATTACGTTGGTACTCGGTTGAGTAAGGTACCAGGTGCCCGTCGCGACCCATCGGCTTGGGTCGTGACACCACGGCCCTTTTCTCGAAGGTGCGATTGCACCAGACACCAACTACTTCAGCTCTTTCTCAAATTCCAAATTCGATCCGTTAACCACCTGAAATCTACCCGAAGCACCCGGGACCCCGTCCATTCACACCCACCAGTTCGAAAACATAACGTGGACCAGAGGCCTCAAATCACATTAAGCAACACCGAAATCATGAATCATACCCTAATTCAAGCTTAATGATCTTTTGAACTTCCAACTTCTACATTCTATGCCGAAACCCATCAAATCACGTTCGATTGACCTCAAATTTTGCACAAAAGTCACGCTTGACATTTCGGACCTACTCCAACTTTCGGAATTGGAAGCAACTACGATATCAAAAGGTCCACTTCCGGTCAAGCTTCTCAAAAACCTTCAAATTTTTAACTTCCTCCAAATGACTCCAAAATGACCTGCGGACCACCAAATCCACTTTCGGACGTGCTCCCAATACAAGAATCATCATACGGAGCTATTTCCAAACTCGAAATCCCAAACAGACATCGATAACATTGAAATGCACTTCAACCCACATTAATGAAATTCTTTCAAAATGCCAATCTTCCACCATAGGTACCGAAACGCTCGCGATCCGGACATACGCCCATGTACAAAATTATCATACGAACCTGTTAGGACCTTCAAATCCCGATTCCGAGATCTTTTACTCAAAATTCACCCTTAGTCAGATTCTTCCAACTTTAAGCTTCCCAAATGAGAATTATGTTTCCAAATCCACTCCGAACTTTTCGAATTTCAATTTCCCAATCCTGAAGTAAAGCTACTCTTGGCCTCAATCCGCCGAACGACATGCTAGAGCTAAAAATGACCGTTCGTGGCATTACATATAATCAGAAATGTTTCAAACTCTTGACTGACATTCTTGTCTAGCCAAAACGATATTAGAGTAAATGATAATCTTAGACATCAACGTAAATAACAATCTTAAATTCAGAGTGTGATGACCCAAAAAGTCATCACTTTTTTTAGAAACAAATTCAGTGTTCCGAGGCCTAAAACCCTCCTTTTACCTCACCTCGATTTGCGTGCGCAGTCCGGGTGCGTAGCCAGAAAGCCATTATATGAAAATCTGTGAAAAATAATAAATTTTGCCTTTAAAATGAATTTAAGTTGACTTCGGTCAACTTTTTGAGTAAATGGACCCGGATCCGTGTTCTGATGATCCCGGGAGGTCCGTAAGAAAATATGGGACTTGGGCATATGCCCGGAATTGAATTCCGAGGTCCCTTGCCGGAGAAATGAGTTTTTGAAGAAAATTGTTTTTTGAAAAATACATGAGATTTTGAAAATGAAATGTGTTTGAAATTTGATGGTATCGGGCCCGTATCTTGGTTCTGGAGCCCGGTACAGGTCTTATATGTGATTTAAGTTGGGTCTGTGAAATTTGGTAAGAAACGGAATTGAAATGACGTGAATCGAACCTTATTTGACAAAATTAGCAAATTTGATGTTCTTAAGTGATTTCATGATTTTGATGCTAAATTCATAGATGTTGATGTTATTTTGGTGATTTGAATGCACGAGCGAGTTCGCATGATATTTTTGGACTTGTGTGCATGTTTGGTTTAGAGCCCTAAGGGCTCAGGTGAGTTTTGGATAGGCCACGGAGTGAAATTGGACTTAGGAGTTTGTTGGTATGTTGCAGGTCTGCAGGCTTCGCATTTGCGAAGCGTGGCTCGCAAATGCGATGAATTTATCACAAATGCGAAAATACCTGGTATGCCTTAGCGTCGCAAATGCGAAACTGTCATCGCAAATGTGATGTCACAAATGCGAAAGGGCCATCGCATTTGCGAAGAGGCTCGGATTTCCCCAGTGTCGCAAATGCGAAAGTCACTTCGCAAATGCAATAACAGCAGAGTTTGGGTTCGCAATTGCGAACCCTGGTCGCAATTGCGACATCAGAGACCTATAAAATTCACACTTAGACGAATTTTTAACCATTTTTCATATCTTCTTAAAACATAAAAACTCTAGGGCAGGTTTTCAAAGGCAACTTCTTCTCCAAATCAATTGTAAGTGATTTCTAACTAGTTTTCTTCAATCCTTAACATCTTTTCACATGATTTCAACTCAAAATGAATGATTTTCATGGGGGAAATTGGGTGTTTTGGGTAGAACATAGGTTTTTCAAATTTTGGGGATTTGGACCTCGATTTGAGGTCCGATTTCGGGACAAATTATATATTTGAGTTCCTAAGTGAATGGGTAGTCGGGTTTTGGTTCGAACCTCGGGTTTTGACCATGTGGTCCCGGGTTCGATTTTTGACTTTTTGGGGAAAACTTTAGAAAACTTATTTTCATGCATTAGAATTTGTTCATTTAGCATTTATTGATGTAATTAAGTAACTTGTGACTAGATACGAGCGAATTGGTGGCGAAATTAAGAGGTAAAGCGATAGTTGAGGCTTGAACTGTGTTCGTGGCATCAAGGTAAGTGTTTGGTCTAACCTTAGCTTGAGGAATTAGGAGTTGTGTCCTATTCTCTATGTGTTTATTTGTTGAGTACGACGTATAGGCATGGTGACAAGTATCTATACGTTGGTGTTAAGCATGCCCGTGAGTCTTATATTATGATTATTGCGACTCTGTTTGTATTATTCATGCCTCTTTGTGATGATTTCTATTGTTGAGCAAAGTTTGTGGAAGTAATTGGTGATATGTGAACGTTGAGGAGCGTTGGCTCAATTTGTGAAGTGAATTCTGAAAGAATAATTGGCAATTGCACCTTATAAAGCATTGGCTCAAGTTGTGAATCGAGTGGTGAAGTAAATGTCAAAAGAGAAGAGGATTATGGTATTGTTCCCTTGACGGGACGTTGTTGCTTTAAGTATTGTTCCCTTGCCGGGATGTTGTTGCTATTAATATTGTACCCTTGCCGGGATGTTGTTCATATTGATGTTGTTCCCTTGCCGAGATGTTGTTGCTATTAATATTGTACCCTTGCCGGGATTTTGGTTATATTGATGTTGTTCCCTTGCCAGAATTTTTAGTATGATTCCAGTTGATTCCTTGCCCTTATTGTTTGTGCTTGTTGTTTGGGTGAGTAATAGTGTTTAAGCACGAAGGGTGATGCTGTGCATTATTTTCGTGAGGAAGAGTGTAAAGCACGAAGGGTGATGCCGTGCTGCACGATGTACAATTTCGTGCCTTTATATGAGTGATTATGTGAGGTAAAAGAACGAAGGGTGATGCCGTGCCAATTATATTGATTTTCATGGTGAGGACGAGAGTAAAAGCACGAAGGGTGATGCCGTGCACTTGTCCTTGATTTTCCTGATCTTAGTGGTAGTTGAGTTATTGTGTTCTTTTACGCTTACTTACTGATTTCCTGTTGATATTTGATGTTAATGTGATGTTATGGATTCCCTTGCCCAAATTGCTTTGTGATTGTTGCTTCGGTGAGGAAGAGTGTAAAGCATGAAGGGTGATGACGTGCATTGTTTTGGAGAGAGAGTGTTAAAGCACGAATGGTGATGTCGTGCATTGTTTTGGTGAGAGAGTGTTAAAGCACGAAGGGTGATGCCGTGCACTTGTCTTTGATTTCCTGATTTTTATTGATAACTGAATTATGGTTTCTCTACATTTTGGTTGTTGGTTTTTCTGTTGATACTAGTTGTACCCTGCAGCATGATCTCCCTTCCTATCTTCAATTGAACGGTGGTGATCCTTATATTTATTTGTTGTTCTTCTGTTATTATTCGATGTTCCCGCAGCATGCTTCCCCCTCCCATCCTTAGCTGTACAGTTCTGCTTGTATTGTTCCACTGTATATGATTTAATTGCACAGGTTTAATCTTGGTAGTCTGGTCCTAGCCTCGTCACTACTTCGCTGAGGTTAGGCTACGCACTTACCAGCACATGGGGTCGGTTGTGCTGATACTACACTCTGCACTCTTTTGTGCAGATCCCAGTGCTGTAGATTTCAGACCGCGGTGAGATTGATGTTTTTTGTTCATCAGGCGACCCGAGGTAGTCCTGCAGGCGTTCGCAGGCCATCGGCGTCTCCTTCTATCTATTATTCTTGTTTCTTTCTTGTATTTCCAGAGACAGATAGTATTATTTCTTTCAGACCTATATTTGTAGTAGTCTTAGACAGTCTGTGATGTTGTGACACCAGTCTTGGGTAGATTTGTTATGGATTAGTATTAGTAACATTGTTAAAACTTTGCAATGCAATCTTTCGCTTATTAAATTCTGTTGTTTTTTTAAATGCTTGTTCTAAATCGTTAACGGGTTAACAATGGAAACAAGGTATATAATTCAATTAGTTGGCTTGCCTAGCTTTCACTAGTAGGCGCCATCACGACTCTCGAGGGTGGAAAATCCGGGTCGTGACAAGTTGGTATCAGAGCTCTAGGTTACATAGGTCTCAAAACTCACAGACAAGCTTAGTAGAGTCTGAAGGATCGGTACGGAGACGTCTGTATTTATCCCTCAGAGACTACAAAGTTAGAAAAAACTTCACATTTATTCTTTCCTGTCGTGCGACTTGATTTCTCAATGCTAGTTGAACTTCTACTCTTGTTCCTTCGCGAATGGCGAGGTCACGTACCGTTTTTTCAGTGAACGGAAGCACAGACCGGTGATAGATCAGCTACGTCTTTGGAGACTTAGTAGAGAGATTATTTTTTGGCTAGACCAGTTGGTCTCCAGCTTTGACTTGGGATCAGTTTTCTCAGCTGCTTTTGGAGAAGTTTCTTCGCACTGAAAGAGAGAGAGTGAGGATGTTCATTCAGGGACTCATTCAGGCCGTCAGGGTCAGCAATCTCAGCAGCCGAGGTCTTGTTATACTTGTGGTGAAATGAGTCACATTGCTATATTTTGCCCTCGGTCATCGGGCAGCTCTCAGCATCAGGGTTCCCGTGCCTGGTTCGGGCACCGAGTGTTCCACAGCCCGCTCAGCCAGCTAGAGGTGGAGGTAGAAGTATTAGAGGTGGAGGTCAGGCCGCTAGAGGTGGAGGCCAGCCAGCAGTAGGCCGTCCCATAGATGTAGTTCAGAGTGGTGGGGCCCAGGCCTGATGTTATGCTCTTCCAGCCAGGCCTGAGGCTGAGGCTTCCGATGCAGTTATCACAGGTATTGTTCTGGCCTGTAGTAGAGATGCTTCTGCGCTATCTGATCCAAGGTCTACACACTCTTATGTGTCATCTTATTTTGCGTCGTATCTGGTTATGCCTAGTGATTCTTTGAGTGCTCTTGTTTATGTGTCTACACCGGTGGGTAATTCTATTGTGGTAGATCGTGTTCATCGTTCTACGTAGTTGTGATTGGGGGTCTTGAGACCCGAGTAGATTTGTTACTGTTGGAAAGACCCGAGTAGATTTGTTACTGCTGGACATGGTTAATTTCGATGTCATATTGGGGATGGACTGGTTATCACCTTACCACGCTATCTTGGATTGTCATGATAAGACTGTGACCTTAACCTTGCTGGGTCTACCTCTTTTAGAGTGGAGAGGGAGTCCTGGTCATTCTGCCCGTAGTGTATCTCATATATGAAGGTTCGACGTATGGTCAAGAAGGGGTATTTGGCTTATTTGGCATATGTTCATGATTTTAGTGCTGAGATTCCTTCTATGGATTCTGTTCCTGTAGTTCGTGAGTTCCCTGAGGTATTTCCCTTCAGACCTGCCGGGTATGCCACCTGACAGGGATATTGACTTTTGCATTGATTTGGCCCCGGGCGCTCAGCCCATTTCTATTCTGCCATATCGTATGGCCCCACCTGAGTTGAAAGAGTTGAAGGAGCAGTTGCAAGACTTGCTTGATAAGGGCTTCCTTAGGCCCATTGTCTCGCCGTGGGGTGCGCCGATGTTGTTTTTCAGGAAGAAAGACGGATCGATGAGAATGTGTATAGATTACCGGCAATTGAACAAGGTCACAATCAAGAATAAGTACCCATTATCGAGGATTGATGATTTGTTCGAACAGCTTCAGGGTGCCCAAGTGTTTTCTAAGATCGACTTGAGATCTGGCTACCATTAGTTGAGGATTAGGGCATCCGATGTCCCTATGACAGCTTTCCGCACTTAGTACGGTCATTATGAGTTCTTGGTGATTTCATTCGGATTGACAAATGCCCCAGCAGCTTTCATGGATTTTATAAACCGAGTGTTCAGGCCTCACTTGGATTCGTTCGTGATAGTCTTCATTGACGATATTTTAATTATTCCCGCAGCCGGGAGGAGCACGAGCATCATCGGATAGTGGTTCTTCAGACTTTGAGAGATAGTCCGTTGTATGCTAAGTTTTCGAAGTGTGAGTTCTGGTTGAGTTCGGTTGCTTTCTAGGGTCATGTTGTTTCAGCAGGGGGTATTCAAGTGGATCCAAAGAAGATAGAGGCAGTCAAGAACTGGCCCCGACCCACATCAGCTACAGAGATGCGGAGTTTGTTGTGATTGGCAGGCTATTATCGTCTGTTTGTGGAGGGGTTTTCATCTATTGTAGCCCCGATGACCAGGTTGACCCAGAAGGGTGCCCAGTTTAGGTGGTCGGATGAGTGCAAGGCGAGCTTACAGAAGCTCAAGACAGCTTTGACTACGGCATCTGTGTTGGTTTTGCCCACAGGTTCAGGCCCATATACAGTTTATTATGATGCATCTCGTGTTGGGCTTGGTGCGGTGTTGATGCAGAATGGCAAGGTCATCGCTTATGCTTCGCTTCAGTTAAAGATTCATGAGAAGGACTATCCAGTCCATAATTTGGAGTTAGCAGCCATTGTTCACGCACTGAAGATTTGGAGGCATTATCTGTATGGCGTGGCATGTGAGGTGTTCACGGATCACAAGAGTGTGCAATACTTGTTCAAGAAGAAGGAGCTAAATTTGAGGCAGAGAAGGTGGTTG
Organism: Nicotiana attenuata; assembly: GCF_001879085.1. NCBI lineage: Eukaryota > Viridiplantae > Streptophyta > Magnoliopsida > Solanales > Solanaceae > Nicotiana > Nicotiana attenuata. Next base: position 324,068 of record NW_017670880.1, on the reverse strand, counting down.
GAGCTGTTAAAAGACTATGATGTCACTATCTTATATCATCCGGGAAAGGCCAATGTGGTGGCCGATGCTTTGAGTAGGAAGTCAGCCAGTATGGGCAGTCTTGCGTACATTCCGACCGGTGAGAGACCGCTTGCTTTGGATGTCCAGGTCTTGGCCAATCAGTTGGTGAGGTTGGATGTTTCTGACCCCAGCCGTATATTAGCTTGCACAGTTGCTCGCTCTTCTTTATTAGAGCGTATCCGGGGATTGGGAGTATGATGATCCTCATTTATGTGTCCTCGTAGACACGGTGCAGCATGGAGATACCAAGCAGGTCACACTAGGAGATGATTGAGTTTTGAGAATGCAGGGTCGTATTTGTATGCCTAATGTGGATGGACTTCGGGAGTTGATTCTATAGGAGGCCCATAGTTCCCGGTACTCTATTCATCCGGGTGCCGCCAATATGTATCAGGATTTACGGTAGAATTATTGGTGGAGGAGAATGAAGAAGGACATTGTTGTGTATGTAGCTCAGTGTTTGAATTGTCAGCATGTTATGTACGAGCATCAGAGACCGGGTGGTCTGTTCCAGCAGATTGAGATTCCTGAGTGGAAAGGGAGCGAATTACTATGGACTTTGTTGTTGGGCTCCCACATACTCAGAAGAAGTTCGATGCAGTGTGGGTTATTGTTGATAGGCTAACCAAGTCAGCACATTTCATTCCTGTGGCAGTCTCCTATTCTTTCGAGAAGTTAGCTGAGATCTATATCCGGGAGATTGTGCGTCTTCATGGTGTGCCTGTTTCCATCATCTCGGACCGAGGTACACCATTTACCTCACATTTCTGGAGAGCAGTTCAGTGAGAGTTGGGCACATGGGTTGAGTTGAGCACAGCGTTTCATCCTCAGACGGACAGGCAGTCCGAGCGGACTATTCAGATTTTGGAGGATATGCTCCGAGCTTGTGTTATTGACTTTGGAGGCTCGTGGGATCAGTTCTTACTTTTAGCAGAGTTTGCCTACAATAACAGCTACCAGTCGAGTATTCAGATGGCTCCTTATGTGGCTATATATGGTAGGCGGTATCGGTCGCCGGTTGGTTTGTTTGAGCCTGGAGAGGCTCAGTTGTTGGGTACGGATCTAGTACAGGATGCCTTGGACAAGGTCAGGATCATTCAGGATAAGCTTCGTACAGCTCAGTCCAGGCGAAAGAGTTATGCCGACCGTAAGGTTCGTGATTTGGCATTCATGGTCGGTGAGTGGGTATTGCTTCGGGTGTCGCCTATGTAGGGCATGATGAGATTTGGAAAGAAGGGAAAGCTTAGACCTAGGTTCATTGTCCCGTTTGAGATTCCTGATCGAGTGGGAGAGGTGGCTTACAGACTTGCGTTGCCGCCGAGCTTATCAGTCGTGCACCCAGTGTTTCACGTGTCCATGCTTCGGAAGTATCATGGTGATCCATCCCACGTGTTAGACTTCAGCACTGTCCAGTTGGACAAGGACTTGTCCTATGAGGAGGCGCCGGTAGCTATTCTAGACCGGCAGGTTCGTCAGTTGAGATCAAAGAGTTTTCCTTCTGTTCGTGTTCAGTGGAGAGGTCAGCCTGCTGAGGCATCGACCAGTCGTTACCCCCATCTTTTCCCCGACTCAGGTACTTCCTACTTATGCCGTTTGAGGACAAACGGTTGTATTAGATGTGGAGGATGTGATGACCCAAAAAGTCATCACTTGTTTTAGAAACAAATTCAGTGTTCCTAGGCCTAAAAACCTCCTTTTACGTCACCTCGATTTGCGTGCGCAGTCCGGGCGCGTAGCCGGAAAGCCATTGTAGGAAAATCTGTGAAAAATAATAAATTTTGCCTTTAAAATGAATTTAAGTTGACTTCGGTCAACTTTTTGAGTAAATGGACCCGGATCCGTGTTCCGACGATCCCGGGAGGTCGATAAGAAAATATGGGACTTGGGCGTATGCCCGAAATCGAATTCCGAGGTCCCTTGCCCGAGAAATGAATTTTTGAAGAAAATAGTTTTTTTAAAAAATACATGAGATTTTGAAAATGAAATGTGTTTGAGATTTGATGGTATCGGGCTCGTATCTTGGTTCTGGAGCCCGGTACAGGTCTTATATGTGATTTAAGTTGAGTCTGTGAAATTTGGTAAGAAACAGACTTGAAATGACGTGAATCAAACCTTATTTGAGAAAATTAGCAAATTTGATGTTCATAAGTGATTTCATGATTTTGATGCTAAATTCATAGTTGTTGATGTTATTTTGGTGATTTGAATGCACGAGCGAGTCCGTATGATGTTTTTGGACTTGCGTGCATGTTTGGTTTGGAGCCTCGAGGGCTCGGGTGAGTTTTGGGTAGGCCACGGAGTGAAATTGGACTTAGGAGTTTGCTGGTATGTTGCAGGTCTACAGGCTTCGCACCTGGCTCGCAAATGCGACCTTGCAAATGCGAGGAATTTATCGCAAATGCGAAAAGACCTGGTATGCCTTAGCGTCGCAAATGCGAAACTGTCATCGCAAATGCGATGTCACAAATGCAAAAGGGCCATCGCATGTACGAAGAGGCCCGGATTTCCCCAGTGTCGCAAATGCAACAGATTGATCGCAAAAGCAACTTCGCAAATACGAAAGTCACTTCGCAAATGCGATAACAGCAGAGTCTGGGTTCGCAATTGCGAACCCTAGTTGCAATTGCGACATCAGAGACCTGTAAAATCCACACTTAGACGAATTTTTAACCATTTTTCATATCTTCTCAAAACATAAAATCTCTAGGGCAGGTTTTCAAAGGCAACTTCTTCTCCAAATCAATTGTAAGTCGTTTCTAACTAAATTTCTTAAATCCTTAACATCTTTTCACATGATTTCAACTCAAAATCAATGATTTTCATGGGGGAAATTGAGTGTTTTTGGTAGAACATAGGTTTTTCAAATTTTGGGGATTTGGACCTCGATTTGAGGTTCGATTTCGAAACAAATTATATGTTTGAGTTCGTAAGTGAATGGGTAGTCGGGTTTTGGTTCGAACCTCGGGTTTTGACCATGTGGGCCCGGGGTCGATTTTTGACTTTTTGGGGAAAACTTTAGAAAACTTATTTTCATGCATTAGAATTTGTTCATTTAGTGTTTATTGATGTAATTAAGTAACTTGTGACTAGATACGAGCGAATTGGTGGCGGAATCAAGAGGCAAAGCGATAGTTGAGGCTTTAACTGTGTTCGTGGCATCGAGGTAAGTGTTTGGTCTAACCTTAGCTTGAGGGATTAGGAGTTGTGTCCTATTCTCTATGTGTTTATTTGTTGAGTACGACGGATAGGCATGGTGACGAGTATCTCTATGTTGGTGTCAAGCATGCCCGTGAGTCTTATATTATGATTATTATGACTCTGTTTGTATTGTTCACGCCTCTTTGTGATGATTTCTATTGTTGAGCGAAGTTTGTTGAAGTAATTGGTGATATGTGAATGTTGAGGAGCGTTGTCTCAAGTTGTAAAGTGAATTGTGAAAGAATAATTGGCAATTGCACCTTATAAAGCATTGGCTCAAGTTGTGAATCGAGTGGTGAAGTAAATGTGAAAAGAGAAGAGGATTATGGTATTGTTCCCTTGATGGGACACTATTGCTTAAAGTATTGTTCCCTTGCCGGGATGTTGTTGCTTTTAATATTGTACCCTTGCTGGAATGTTGTTGATATTGATGTTGTTCCCTTGCCGAGAGGTTGTTGCTATTAATATTGTACCCTTGTCGGGATGTTGTTGATATTGATGTTGTTCCCTTGCCGGGATTTTTATTGTGATTCTATTTGATTCCTTGCCCTTATTGTTTGTGCTTGTTGTTTGGGTGAATAAGAGTGTTAAAGCACGAAGGGTGATGCCGTGCATTATTTTCGTGAGGAAGAGAGTAAAACACGAAGGGTGATGCCGTGCCGCACGATGTACAATTCCGTGACTTTATATGAGTAATTATGTGAGGTAAAAGCACGAAGGGTGATGCCGTGCCAATTATACTGATTTTCATGGTGAGGACGAGAGTAAAAGCACGAAGGGTGATGCCGTGCACTTGTCCTTGATTTTCCTGATCTTAGTGGTAATTGAGTTATTGTGTTCTTTTACGCTTACTTACTAATTTCCTGTTGATATTTGATGTCAATGTGATGTTATGGATTCCCTTGCCCAAATTTCTTTGTGATTGTTGCTTGGGTGAGGAAGAGTGTAAAGCACAGAGGGTGATGCCGTGCATTGTTTTGGTGAGAGAGTGTTAAGGCACGAATGGTGATGCCGTGCATTGTTTTGGTGAGAGAGTGTTAAAGCACGAAGGGTGATGTCGTGCATTTGTCTATGATTTCCTGATTTTTATTGATAATTGAATTATGGTTTCTCTACATTTGGTTGTTGGTTTTTCTGTTGATACTTGTTGTACCCCACAGCATGATCCCCCTTCATATCTTCAATTGAACTGTGGTGATCCTTATATTTATTTGTTGTTCGTCTGTTATTATTCGATGTTCCCGCAGCATGGTTCCCCCTCCCATCCTTAGCTGTACACTTCTACTTGTATTGTTCCGCTCTATATGATTTAACTGAACAGGTTTATTCTTGGTAGTCTGGTCCTAGCCTCGTCACTAAATCGCCGAGGTTAGGCTAGGCACTTACCAGCACATGGGGTCGGTTGTGCTGATACTATACTCTGCCGTCTTTTGTGCAGATCCCAGTGCTATAGTTTTCGGACCGCGGTGAGATTTATGTTTCGTGTTCATCAGGCGACCCGAGGTAGTCCTGCAGGTGTTTTCAGGCCCTGGGCGTCTCCTTCTATCCATTATTCCTATTTTTTTCTTGTATTTCTAGAGACATATTGTATTATTTCTTTCAGACCTTTATTTGTAGTACTCTTAGATAGTCCGTGAAGTTGTGACACCAGTCTTGGGTAGATTTGTTATGGATTAGTACTAGTAACATTATTAAAACTTTGCAATGCAGTCTTCCGCTTATTAAATTCTGTAGTTTATTAAATGCTTGTTCTAAATCGTTAATGGATTAAAAAATGGAAAAAATGTAAATAATTCAATTGGTTGGCTCTCCTAGCTTTCACTAGTAGGCGCCATCACGACTCCCGAGGGTGGGAAATCCGGGTCGTGACACAGAGCCAGCGTAAATTCATCTGCAGTGATTCCATCTCTATAGGCCTCATCACCAAAGGATGTAGTGCAGCGGATGTGGTTGCTCTTCCCTTAACCTGAGGTCTCGGGTTCGAGCCTTAGATATGGTAAAAACCTTGGTAGGGAGCGCTTCCCCCAAATGGAGCCCTACGCAGCACTAATCCGGATATAGTCAGGCTCCAATGCGGATATCGGACATCGGGTGAAAAACCAAAAACAAAAATCTCTATAGGCCTCCTTTGCCTCCCCACTTGTAAAGGGAAAAAAATAGTGTTTACATAGATGTTTTATTGTATAGGGACATTAATTGTTTGGTATATAAATATAAGATGTAATATCAAAAGAGGGATAGGACTTTCATTTAGCAAAATAAATTATTCCTCGGTCCCCAACAAATGGGGGTCGGTGTGAATCCTCACTTTTTTTATTGAAACTCAACTCGTATAAATTATCATATCAAATAAAACTTTTAAGTAATTTGCTGGCTGACGATTAAATAGCTTAAATCACGTCAAGTTGGAGTTCATTTCCAACTATTATTTTCTAGATGACACTAATTAATGTTTGCCATAAAATATTAGCTTCCGCAAGTTGATGGTATAAATAATATAAACCACTTTACCGTTTGACAAAACTAATTAAAAGTCTGCTTACGAAAATTAAATAAGTGCTCCCTCTGTCCTCATTTAGTTGTCAGATTTAGGTTTTACGCACCTTTTAAGAAAGGAACAATAAGAATTGTGATTTTGACTACTATCCTTATTAATTCTTTAATCTGACGACGATTATCTATCTTCTTTTTATGAACTGGAAAAGGATACTTATATTATATATAACATAGTAGGGCTAGAGCCTGTTAACATTGTCATTAGTACATATGCCTTCATTACCTAACATTATGCATCGCAAGACACTGTCATTCCCTAGAGCAGCCATACGTTCACATTGGTCACTAGAACAGTTTCTAGCATATACATACCCATCATGATCCTTGTCATATACATCCACAACAAGTTCAGGTGGTAAAACAAAAGTACATAATTTATTGTACCTAGTTTTCATTAATGCTGCCTTTGCCAAAGATGTGCCACCATATTCCCTTCGCGGAAGCTATGCTTCAATGATATTGTCCCATGTCTGGATGCCTCCTCCATTAACAACCTGCATTTGTAAATTAAATTATTGTTAGTGGGGTAATCTTCACTAATGACGCGTATGAACTCTGTGGCGTCAGTTTCTACTTCTACTGGGAATATATGTTCCCTGGTAATTAATTGTAAAGCATGCCGAAGAGCTTGGAGTTCCGTTTGTATCGGTGAGGTTGCTTGGATTTTCTTAAAAAATCCCGTCTTCCATTTTTCCTTGGAATCACGAACTACTCCACAGATGCCCCCTTCCAGACAGTTGCTTTTGAATGCACCATCTATGTTGACCTTGAGCCAACCTTTCAGTGGCTGCTCCCATTTGACCTTTATCATTATGACCTTGTTGTAAGTAGTATTCTTGGTTGTAAGTAATGTGTATTCAATTGCTTGATCAATAATTTTTTTGACTTTGATGTGAGAGGTCTGGTTGTTGATGTTATTATGGTTTCTGTTGTTCCAAATGCACCAAAGAGCAAATGGTAGAACCACTTTCCAAGTTACATATGCCAATGAAATTTTTGGAGTGGTGTTTAGTAATAACTCCAGCCATAGATTAGCCGTCCTATTATTGTTTATGGACACCCCTTGGGTTTGCCATAAAGTCTGAAATATGTGGCATTCCCAGAAGATGTGGTATATAGATCATTGTTGGCCTTACATATTGGGCATGTTGGATCAATATTAATACCAATTTTAGCAAGATAGCCTCTTGTGGGTAGTCTCTTATGGTAGAGCTTCCAAATGAAAAACTTAATCTTGATAGGGCAATGCAGCTCCCAAATCCACTTAAATGTTTGCGCCTTTGGTATTTGGTCATCTATTAGCTTATAGGAAGAGGATGTTGTGAATATACCACTAGGGTTGAGACTCCAAATGAGATCATTTGGGGGAGCACTTTGGCAATCTCGATCGAGTGCATATATACTGTTTGTGACTAGTTGGGGGAGGTCGAAAGAAATTTTTCTAAGTTCCACCCTGTTTTATCCCAGATATCATTAATAGTTAACTTATCCTCATTTTTATTTAAAGGCCCTGAAATGCTATTACGAAGACTTTCAATATTTGGAATCCAATCTGTGTCCCAAATATTCATATGGGAATGTCTATCTACTGGCCACCTAATGCCCTTATGGCATATAGTCCAACCCGTTAGGAGGCTTTTCCAAGTGATTGAGGAGCCATTTATTCTCCTTTTCTTCCATAAATGCTAAAGAGTATTTTAGCCCATAAAGAGTTTGTATTAGTCAGGATTCTCCAAGCCAAGCATGTTAGGAGGGCTAGGTTTTTTGATTTAGCTTTCTTGATCCCCAAGCCTCCATTTAACTTAGTGTTTGTGACTGTATTCCAGCCAATTAGGTGTAGTTTCCTCTTATACCTCGTAGTTCCCCATAGGAAGTCTCTCTGTATCTTGTCTATTTCTTGAAGTATTTTTGTGGGAAGTAGACTTATTTGCATAAGGTGGTTTGGCAGTGTATTTAGAGTAGATGTTATTAAGGTGCACCTCCCCGCCATGCTAATCCACTTAGCATTCCAATTGTTTAATCTAGCACGCATTTTGTCAAGTAATGGTTGGCAATCCTTATGCCTAGGGTAGTTATTTAACAGTGGAATCCCTAGGCAATTACCAAAGCTATTACTGATAGTAATCCCAAGCATGCGAGTAGCCGTGTCCCTCGTGTGTTTATTACAACTTCTAGACATGACCATTTTAGATTTAACTTTATTGGTGCTTAGACCGGATAGATTGCTAAAATCCTCCGTGCATCTGTTAATAGTCTTAAAGGTTTTTTGCTTAGCTTCACCCATAAGAGTTAATTCGTCTGCAAAAAATAAATGAGATAGTGGAGGGGTCCTAGGATTGATTTTTATAGGCACCCAATTCTTTATATCTACTTGGTGGTTAATGTTTTTGGAAAGCATATCCATACAAAGTATGAATATTTAGGGTGACATGGGGTCTCCTTGTCTAATCCCCCGTGTTGGGGTGAATTCCTTAGTTTTGTTACCATTAACTAGAATTGAAATTGTACTTGTAGTAACACAACTAAGGATAAGGTCACGAATTTTCCTTGAAAATTTAAAAAATCTAAGTGTTCAATAGATATAAGACCATTCCAATTTATTGAACGCTTTTTCCAAATCAAGCTTTAGAACAAAATTTTCCTTTCCTTTGGCTAGATTAAAATTTTTTAGAACTTCTTGGATGATGATAGCATTGTCACTAGCTCTCCTCCCCTTTATAAAGCTAGCGTGTTCTATATTGATCAGTTGGTTAAGAAAAGGCTTAATTCTGTTGGCGTTCACTGTAGTGATCACTTTATAGATCATGTTATAAAGACTTATTGGTCTAAAATTCCTCAGTGTATTAACATTTTTAATTTTTGGAATTAGGCAAATATAGGTCTTGTTCACCTCCTGGGGCATTGTTGATGTGTTAAAAATATTTTGGCATAGATTTATTACCTTGCTACCTAATATGTGCCAAAATCTTTGGAAAAAAAAAAAGGATGTAGTCCATCAGGGCCTGGTGCCTTATATGGCTTGAAGGAAAAAACAGCTTTTCTAATTTCTTGGTTTGTTAAAGGCCCGTCTAGGATTGAGAGATCACTTAAGGTGAAATTAGCAACATCATTTTTAATCAACTTTCGGTCAGTCCTATCGTGAGATGTTGTGAAAATGTTGGAGAAGTACTGAGTTACATGATTCGTTATGGAGGATTGGTCTTCAATCCAATTTCCTAAGTCATCTTTAAAGAACACAATATTGTGTCTTCTCCGCCTATTAGTAGCTTTTATATGAAAAAACCGAGTATTAGCAATCTTCAATGTATAAGGGAACTCTATTAACGTGACTCTTCTTTTAAATCAGATTCTATACAAGACATGATAGACTAATGCTATAACTAATGGTAAGTAGTCATATTTCTAATATTTTCTGAACAACCAATGAAAAGGGTCAAATTGAAAAAAAAAGTTTTTCTTGATTTTATAAGGAATAAATTTTACTTAACCCCCTTAACCTTTGATGGTTGGGAAATAATAGTCCCTCCACCTTTTGAATGGGACGATAACCCCCTTGAACCAAAAATAAAAAGGTGACAGCGCAATCTTTCTTGTTGTACTAAAATTCTAAAGCTCACTGGAAAATCTTGTTCAAGGGAGTTATTGTTTCCATTTAAAAGTTGAAGAGGATATTATTTTCCAACAATTAAAGATTAAGGGGTTAAATAACATTTGTTCTTTCTAAAATGACAAGGACCTTTGAACAACTATCTTTAATAAATATGATAACTAAATGGTAACGAATGAAGTAGATAGGATGAATATGAAATTAAGATAGACAATGATAAAAAAACCAAATTGCTTAGCAAACTTTACAATAAACTATTAAGCACAAAGCAGAAACCCAGTAGAATAGCAAACCTTACTTTTATCTCTATAATTATTGTGACGACCCGGCCAGTCGTCTCATGAATTACCGCTTCGTTTCCCCGATTTCTGCTTCTTATTTCTTTGTTTATCCGTTTTTTGAGGTAGCGGGTTGGTCGGATTGAATCCGGATTGGTTTTGGTGAAGTTTGAGACACTTAGTCTCTTTTAAGAAGGCTTAAGTTGGAAAAGTCAACATGATGTTGACTTATGTGTTAGAGGGCACGGATGTGAGTTCCGATGGTTCGGTTAGCATCGGGAGGTGATTTGGGACTTAGGAGTGTGATCGGAATGGGTTTTGGCGGTTTGGAGCAGATTTAGGCTTGAATTGGCGAAGTTAATATTTTGGCGATTTCCGGTTGGTAGGCAAGATTTTGATATAGGGGTCGGAGTGGAATTCCGAGAGTTGCAGTAGCTTTGTTGTGTCATTTGGGATGTGTGTGCAAAATTACAGGTTATTCGGACATGGTTTGGTTGGGAATTCGGAAGTTTTTAGAAACTTAGGCTTGAATCCGAGGTGTTTTGGTTGATTTGATGTTGTTTGAAGTGTTTTGATGATTGGAACAAGTTTGAATAAGGTATTAGCATATGTTTGTGCTTTTGGTTGAGGTCCCGGGGGCCTCGGGGTGATTTCGGGTAGTTAACGGAGAGGTTGAGGTGCTATTGCAGCTGCTGAGATTGCTGCTTCTGGTGTTTTCGCACCTATGATTTGGGGACCGCAGGTGCGGCGCCGCACGTGCGGAAAGGGAGCCGCAAAAGCGGATTTAAGAGGAAGAGTCAGGTGGCACAGATGCGGTGGTTTGACCGTATCTGCGAAGGCGCAGGTGCGGAGGGTTGACCGCAGATGTGGTATTTTGCCCATTAAGTGATTTCTGCAGATACGGAGGTAAGACCGCATATGCGGTACCGCAGAAGTGGCTATAGTGCCGCAAATGCAGAACAACTGGACAGAAGAATTAAAAGAAATCCTTCGCGAATTTTGGGTTATTTCACCATTTTTGACTTCGCTTGGGAGCTTTTTGGGCGATTTGAAAGAGGGATTTCAAGGGAACTTCATTGAGGTAATGATTTTGTACCTAAAACGCTATGCTATTATTTCATGGATTAGAGCTAGAATTTATGGAAATTAAGGGTGAAATTTGGGGAAGCTAGGGTTTAGGATTGGAGACCTAAGGTTTTGATGGGCCATTTGAGGTCGGATTTCTGAGTTTTTGGTATGTATGAACTCGTGGGAGGATACGGAATCTATTAGTGTAAAAATTATCGGATTCCGAGATGTGGGCCTGTGGGTCGGGTTTTGGTAATTTCGAGATTTGTGCCCTTTATTGATTGTTTACGCCTGGGCTTTGTTCCTTTGCCATATTTTGACGTCCTCGTTCTGATTTTGGATAGATTCGACGCGCGTAGAGGCCGATTCGAGGGGCAAAGGCGTCGCGAGCTAGAGATTTAGCCGGTTCTAGGTGAGTGATTGTAAATGATGCTATGAGGGTTTGAAACCCCGGATTGCACATCGTAGTGCTATATTGAGGTGAGGCACACACTCGATGATGAGCGTGGGGTCGAGCACTATTGGGGATCGTGACTTCGTCCATCCCGATTGATGATTTTACCGCGTATTTGATTGAAAACTATTTGCTACCATCATTATTTGGGCTGAATGCCACATTTGGGCTTAGTCCCAACAATTTGAACCCTTCGGGGCTTTTTATTGATATTTCCTCACTGTTTTGACTTTATATTTGAACTCAGTCATGTTATTTTCCACTGTTTCATACTCAGCCATGTTTACTCAGTTTTAAGACTTAAATGATATTTTAAATGATGTTTGGGCTGAGAAACACTATTTTACTGTTGCTTGAGGGGCTTGTGATTATTTTTGACTGAGTAAGGCCGATGGCCTATGTTGTGAGGAAACACTGATATTGATGTGAGGCCGAGGGCCTGAGATACGTACGCCACAAGGTGGCTTGATTGATATGAGGCCGAGAGCCTAGTTTTGATGCCACGAGATGGCTTGTTATTGCGCTTGGGCCGGAAGGGGCCCCTCCAGGAGTCTGCACATCCCAGTGAGTGCGGGTACCCATTGTGATGTGAGATTGAGCTTGAGGGGCTGGTATTGTTCTGAGATGTTGACCGAGGGGCGGATTTGTTGATACTGTGCCCGAGGGGCGAACTTCAATTTGTTTACCTTATCTTAACTGTCTGTCAATTACCTGTTTATTGTCGAAAAAGGATTTTACTTGACTTTACACTGGTTTATTGTTTTTAAATGGTTTTACTGCTTCATTATAGAATGCTTTGTGCCTTTCGTGTTTTCTTGCTTTCAGTCGTTATTTACATTTGTTACTCACTGAGTTGGAGTACTCACTTTACTCCCTTCATTATAGAATGCTAGCCCCGTTTATTTCAATTTTAGCCTTATTTGAACCCCCAATTTGAACCTAATTTTTAAATTCAATTACCCTGACCCAAACCCCGTTAAAATCGACCCAGACCCGTTTCCCACCTACCCTCTCTAATCTCAACCATTGATCTCCCAGATCAACGGTCCCTATTTCTCTTACCATTTCTAATCCCCGAACTACCCCAAGCCCTAATCATTTTTCATCTGTAGCCGCCTTTGAATTCCTCTCTTCTCCCAATTCTCTCTCAAGCTCCTCTCAAACCCTAGCCGCCTCCCTCGGCTTCCACCCTAAAATCGTCCAAATCCATGGCTTCCAAAGCCATTGAAATCCTGTATCTACCTCCATTGACTTCTATATGGTTGAGTACTATGGTTTCAAGGCCAGACCTTGAAGAAGCTTGGTCCAGACCTCGGATGCTTTCAGTTCTATGGCTGTTTCCGATCATCTTTGACCTTGCTCCGGCCAGCCATGGCTATTCAAGCCTGACTCTTGGCATCTCCTGCTTAGATCAATGACTTTCCAAGCCTTTCTCACCACCTGGGGTTCTTCTGAAACCCTAATCTTTGAGGTTCTTCTGATTTATTTTATATCTGTTTAGATCCGTGTTTGCCCTAAACCTCTAAACGTTTTTCCAAAATTTCTTCTAAAACGTTACCTTCAGAACCTTTATCTTTTCCGATTTAGAGTTTTGTTATGTTATTTCGAAGCTTTCTCTGACTTTTAACATGTTCTATTGTGTTTCTTTATGTTGTTCTTCTACTGGAGTGTGCATGTTAAAAGTCTTAGCTACTTTTTGAGATTTCTGAATTTGTTGTGTTAGTATTTTTGCCTGATTTACTTGTTTTCATCTCTATACTCGATTGGTGGTGAGAACCCTAGATTTGGGGTTTCATTCGAGTTCTGATATTATTTGCTATGTGATTTACTTGTTCGTCATGCTCTGAATTCGATGGGTTTCAAAGCCCTAATTCCTTTGGACCTATTCGAGTTTCTTAAGTTGTTTCGTCTATTGCTCGACTGAATTTCGAAATCTTTTGTTTCTTTATGTGATTTTGACTTCCTACTAAACTCTTCTATAAGGTCTTTTCACTTGACCCCTTTGCATGCTATTTGATGCTCTCTCTTTTCTCTATTACTAAGCTACTGAAGTTGACCTATGTGACTACCATGTTTCGATAGTCCACTACTTACTGATTTTGTGATTGCATGACACTTCTCTTTGTCATAGGTTCACCCTTGCATGCCTAATGTTTATGCACTCTTTTATATGCTGAATTTCCTTCTAAAATGACCTTCAATTGTGGGCTGATTTCAAACCTCCTTGTGTAATTCTGATTTATTTTTTCCTTGTTTTACTGATTTCCCTGTCTCCTGGACCAATTTGAACACTTTCCTTTGAACTTTCGATCCCTAACTTTTCTACCCAATTTGATTAATTCCCTTACCTTGATTACATTGGTATTCGATTCTTACAGACCTTTCCTTGATTAGAATCTGACGAACCTAGTATGTATTACCTATAATGTACTTATACTGCGCTGAAGATACTTCCTTATTGGTCATATTCAGCCTTATGTGATTGCTTTCCTTATTTAGTATTTACATGTTACCCTTTAATTTTAACTCCTTAGTTGAAGGGGGTATCTATACTGATTTGATTTTAATTGGTACATAGTTTAGTGGCATTCTTGGGACACGTGGTGTCCAGTAAGGGTATTCAGGTTGATCCAAAGAAGATAGAGGTGGTTCAGAGTTGGCCCAGATCGTCCTCAGCCACGGAGATTCGTAGTTTTCTTGGTTTGGCAGGCTATTATCGCCGGTTTGTTCAAGGATTCTCATCTATCGCATCGCCCTTGACCAAGTTGACTCAGAAGGGTGCATCATTCGTATGGTCGGACGAGTGTGAGGAGAGCTTTCAGAAGCTCAAGACACCCTTGACCACAGCTCCAGTGTTGGTTTTGCCATCAGTTTCAGGTTCATATACCGTGTATTGTGATGCTTCGAGAGTAGTGATTGGTTGTGTGTTGATGCAGGAGGGTAGAGTTATTTCTTATGCTTCTCGTAACTTGAAGGCCCATGAGAAGAACTACCCCATTCATGATTTGGAGTTGGCTGCCATAGTTCACGCGTTGAAGATTTGGAGGCATTACTTGTATGGCGTATCTTGTGAGGTGTTCACTGATCATCACAGTCTTCAGCATTTGTTCAAGAAAAAGGATCTTAATTTGTGGCAGCATTGGTTGGAGTTGCTTAAGGATTATGACATCACTATATTGTACCATCCGAGGAAGGCCAATGTGGTGGCCGATGCTTTGAGCCGAAATGCAGTGAGTATGGGGAGTTTGGCGTATATTCTAGATGGGGAGAGACCTCTAGTGGTTGATGTTCAGACTTTGGCCAATCGGTTTGTGAGGTTGGATATTTCGGAGCCCAGTCGGGTATTGGCTTGTGTGGTTTCTCGGTCTTCCCTATATGAGCGCATTAGAGAGCGCCAGTATGATGATCCACACTTGCTTGTCCTTAGGGACAGAGTTCAGCATGATGATGCCAGTGATGTGACTATTGGAGATGATGGGGTATTGAGGATGCAGGGCCGGATTTGTGTGCCCAATGTCGATGGGCTTCGGGAGTTAATTGTGGAGGAGGCCCATAGCTCGCGTTATTCTATTCATCCAGGAGCCGCGAAAATGTATCAGGATCTGCGACAGCATTATTGGTGGAGGAGAATGAAGAAAGATATTGTGGGATTTGTAGCTCGGTGCCTCAGTTGTCAGCAGGTGAAATATGAGCATCAGAGACCGGGTGGCTTGCTTCAGCGGATGGATATTCCGGAGTGGAAGTGGGAGCGAATCACTATGGATTTTATAGTTGGGCTTCCATAGACTTTGAAGAAGTTCGATGCTATTTGGTTGATTGTGGATCGGCTGACCAAGTCCGCGCACTTCATTCCTATCTGTACTACTTATTCTTCAGAGCGGTTAGAAGAGATATATCCGGGAGATTGTTCGGGCATGGTGTCCCAGTTTCCATCATTTCAGATCGGGGCACTTAGTTTACTTCCCAGTTTTGGAGTCTGTTGAGCGGGAGTTAGGTACTCAGGTGGAGTTGAGCACAGCTTTTCACCCTCAGATGGACTGGCAGTCTGAGCGCACTATTCAGATATTGGAAGATATGCTACGCGCTTGCGTTATTGATTTCGGAGGGTCATGGGATCAGTTTCTACCGCTTGCAGAGTTTGCTTATAGCAACAGCTACCAGTCGAGTATTCAGATGGCTCCATATGAGGCTTTGTAGGCTAGGCTATTAGGGACAGATTTGGTGCAGGATGCCTTAGATAGGGTGAAGGTGATTCGGGAGAGACTTCGTACAGCACAGTCGAGGCAAAAGAGTTATGCTGACAGGAAGGTTCGAGACGTGTCCTACATGGTTGGTGAGAAGGTTCTGTTGAAGGTTTCGCCCACGAAGGGTGTTATGAGATTTGGAAAGAAAGGGAAGTTAAGTTCGCCGTTCATTGGTCCTTTTGAGGTACTTCGGAGGATTGGGGAGGTGGCTTATGAGCTTGCTTTGCCACCCAGCTTGTCGACTGTGCATCCGGTGTTCCATGTTTCTATGCTCCGGAAGTATATTGGAGATCCGTCTCATGTTCTGGATTTCAGCACGGTTCAGTTGGAGGGTGATTTGACTTATGATGTGGAGCCAGCAGCTATTTTGGAGCGTTAGGTTCGGAAGTTGAGATCAAAAGATATAGCTTCCGTGAAAGTGCAGTGGAGAGGTCGGCCCGTGGAGGAGGCTACCTGGGAGACCGAGCGGGAGATGGGGAGCAGATACCCTCACCTGTTTGAGGCTTCAGGTATGTTTCTTGACTCGTTCGAGGACGAACGTTTGTTTAAGTTGGGGAGGATGTGACGACCCGGCCAGTCGTCTTATGAATTACCGCTCCGTTTCCCCTATTTTTTCTTCTTATTGCTTTGTTTATCCGTGTTTTGAGGTATCGGGTTGGTTGGATTGAATCCGGATTGGTTTTGGTGAAGTTTGAGACACTTAGTCTCTTTTAAGAAGGCTTAAGTTGGAAAAGTCAACTGGATGTTGACTTATGTGTTAGAGGGCTTGAATGTGAGTTCCGATGGTTCGGTTAGCTTCGGGAGGTGATTTGGGACTTAGGAGTGTGATCGGAATGGGTTTTGGAGGTTTGGAGAAGATTTAGGCTTGAATTGGCGAAGTTGATATCTTGGCGATTTCCAGTTGGTAGGCGAGATTTTGATATAGGGGTCGGAATGGAATTCCGAGAGTTGCAGTAGCTTCGTTGTGTCATTTGGGATGTGTGTGCAAAATTTCAATTTAATCGGATGTGGTTTGGTTGGGTTTTTTATCAAAAGCGGAATTCGGAAGTTTTTAGAAACATAGGCTTGAATCCGAGGTGTTTTGGTTGATTTGATGTTGTTTGAAGTGTTTTGATAATTGGAACAAGTTTGAATAAGTTATTAGGATATGTTTGTGCTTTTGGTTGAGGTCCCGGGGGCCTCGAGGTGATTTCGGGTGGTTAACGGAGAGGTTGAGGTGTTATTGCAGCTGCTGAGATTGCTGCTTCTGGTGTTTTTGCACCTGCGGTTTGGGGACTGCAGGTGCGGCGCTGCACATGCGGAAAGGGAGCCGCAAAAGCGGATTTGAGAGGAAGAGTCACGCGGCGCAGATGCGGTGGATTGACCGCACCTGCGAAGGCGCAGGTGCGGAGGGTTGACCGCAGATGTGGTATTTTGCCCGTTAAGTGATTTTTGCAGATGCGGAGGTAAGACCGCATATGCGGTACCGCAGAAGTGGCTATAGTGCCGCAGATCCGGAACAGCTGGACAGAAGAACTAAAAGAATTCCGGAGCTTTTTGGGCGATTTGAAATAGGGATTTCAAGGGAACTTCATTGAGGTAAGGATTTTGGACCTAAAACTCATTCCTATGCTATTATTTCATGGATTAGAGCTAGAATTTATGGAAATTAAGGGTGATATTTGGGGAAGCTAGGTTTAAGGATTGGAGACCTAAGATTGAGGTTTTGATGGGCCATTTGAGGTCGGATTTCTTCGTTTTCTATATGTATGAACTCTTGGGAGGATAAGGAATCTACTGGTGTAAAAATTATTGAATTCCGAGATGTGGGCCCGGGGGTCGGGTTTTGGTAATTTTGGGATTTATTGTAACGACCCGACCGGTCATTTTGAGCTTTTGCACTTTGCTCGCCAATTCTCGGACATGGCTTGCCCCGTGTGATGTATTTTGACTTATGTATATAATTTTTTTTTGTTTTCAGGGTAATCAGAATGAATTTGGAAGAACAGTTCTCAGTTGAAGCATGAAATTTGAAAGGTTTGACCAAGTTTTGACTTTTTAGTATTCGATCTCGGATTTGGATTTCTATGATTGGGTTAGCTCCGTTAGGTGATTTTAGACTTAGGAGCACATCCGGAATGTATTTTGGAGGTTCGTGGTAGATTTGGGCTCGAATTGGTGAAATTGGAAATTTGGTGCTTTCCGATCGGTAGTGGAAATTTTGATATCGGGGTCAGAATGGAATTCCGGAAATGAGAGTAGGTCCGTTGTGTCATTTGTGATGTGTGTGCAAAATTTTAGGTCATTCGGACGAGGTTTGATAGACTTTTTGATCGAATTCAGAATTCGGAAGTTTTGGAATTCTTAGGCTTGAATCCGAGGGTGATTTGATGTTTTGATGTTGTTTTGAGCGTTCCGAAGGTTGGAACAAGTTTGAATTATGTTATGGGGTGTGTTGGCATGTTTGGTCGGGGTCTCATGAGGCTCGGATATGTTTTGGATGATTTTGGCATTTTTAGCATAAGCATGTAATGATCCAAAGGTCCATTTTTAGTTCTAGAGATCGAAATTTGATTTTGTGACTTTCGGAATTTTGATAATGAATTATAGGAGTGATCTGGAAAGTTTGGTCTAATTTCATCAAGTCGCGATTGGGTTTTTGACGCGAATCATGAGTTAATTATTTAACGAGCGAAATGGATATCGCACTGAGCAAACGAGCTCTCAATTGTGTTTCGATTCAAGGACTATGTTCGAATCATTATTTGTGACTCATAGGAACAAGAATCATCGAATTCCGAGTTTGTATGATGGAGTTAGAGCCATTTTAGTGAAATTAAAGACCGCTGGTGCATCAGATCTGGTATGCAGCTTTTAGCGATCAGATTGGACCTTTTAGCGACGGGAATTGAGCCTTTACCGACCTGAATCGGATTTATTAAAGCTATCACGTTTTTTTAGCTCATTTTGACGTTTTTTTGGTGAAAGACGCGGCTTGGGGCGATTTTTGAGCAAGAAACCATGGGAAATATTGAGGTAAGTCACTTGTGATCATTTCTACTCCATAAAATTGAATTATCATCGAATAATCCGACTAGATTACATGTTTTTGGGATGTAAATTGGGGATTTGGACCTAGGGATTTGAAAATAAGATTTGGAGGCCGAATCATTATCGGAATTTAGTAATTTTGGTATGGTTGGACTCGTGGTTGAATGGGTTATCGGATTTTGTGAGTTTCGTCGGATTTCGATGCGTGGGCCCGGGGGCCGGATTTGAGCAATTTCGGGATTTTGCTGTTAAATTAGATATTTTTGAGTGGGCTTCGCTCCCTTAGCATATTTTAATTATTATGTACTGATTGTGGCTTGATTTGGAGCATCCGCAGGTCGATTCGTGCGGGCGAGGCATCGCGGGCTAGAGTTTGGACCGGATCGAGGTAAGTAATGATTGTAAATACTGTCCTGAGGGTTTGAAACCCCGGATTTCACATCGTTGTGTTATCTTGAGGTGACGCACACGCTAGATGACGAGCTTGGAGTTGTGCACCGTTGGGGATTGTGACTTGGTCCGTCCCGTACGATTATTAAGTCGCGTATTTGATTTGAAACCTTATGATATTCCATGTTCTAGAGATTGATATTATATCTTGGGTTGTATGCCATGTTTGGGGCCTTGTGCCGACTAGTTGAGACCCTCAAGGGCATTTTTACTATTTTTCCTCAGTCTATTTGTTTTGAAAGCATATCCTCAGAAATTTTTTTACCTGGTTATTGTTTAAATCTGGTTTTATCTTTATATTTCTTAGAAATGTGAAAACTATTTGGGCTGGGTTCCCTGTTTTATTGATGGTCCGAGTGATCGTGAGTTGATGACTGAGATAGACCGAGGGTCTAATTGTGAGGTTGATGACTGAGGTAGACTGAGAGTCTGATTGTGAGGTTAATGACTAAGAGAGGCCGAGGGCCTGGTTATGAGGATTATATATCTATGGATTGGGCTGCACGTCGCAGCAATATATATATATGGATCGGGCTGCACGCCGCAGCGATATGTTGGATCGGGCTGCATGCCGCAGCGATGTAGCGCTTGGGCTGTAGGAGCCCCTCCGGTGTCTGCACACCCCCAGTGAGTGCAGTCAGCTATATATATGGATCGGGCTGCACGCCGCAGCGATATATGGATCGGGCTGCATGCCGCAGCGGTTACTATATGGTACCTATTGAGCGTGAGTGCTGAGTGTGAGCGCTAATTGGTAGGAGTTGAGTCACGAGTGACTGAGAGGCTAGCCTGAGGGGCGATAGATATATACATGCACATGAGTGATGTTTGCCTGAGGGGCCTGATTATGAACTTATTGATTTTCACTTCTCTTTAGAGTGAGTTTCTATCGAATATGTTGAGTTAATGACTGTTTTCACTCATCTTTATACAGAGCCTCTGTCGAAAATGTTAGATAAATGCTTTTAAACAACTTTCATTTAAGCTGGGGTTTATGAGATGTTCAGAACTTAATCACTGATTTGGCTTTTGTTATTTCCACTGAGATTTTCTTGTTAGGAGGTGTTTACAACTCATGTTTTGCCCGAGGGGCTGTTTACCAACTATGTTTTGCCCGAGGGGCTGATTATGGTTTTCAGCTCTTTTAATAAAAATGGTATTGAACCCCTACTGAATCTGTCGGAAGGCAGTTTAAATGATTTTTACCAAAAGCTGGGTTTTAAAAGAGGCGATTGACTCGTATTCCAATTTATCAGCCTCTGTGCTTATTGAGTTTAACATAAATGTGGATTCATTGTTTCCTACTGCTCAGTCTTTATTTACTCTTATTACTTACTGGGTTGGAGTACTCATATTACTCCCAGCACCTCGTGTGCAGATTCAGGTATTTCGGAACCCGGTAGCGGGTGTTGGTTGCTCAGACGCGGAGTCATCAGAGTTAGCAAGGTGGCTGCACGACGTTCGCAGCACCACTTCCTTCCTCTCATTTTCATTTATGTACTTAGTACATTTTACTGTTTTTGTTGTATGCAGACCTTGGTAGATGCTTATGACTAGTGACACCCCGATGTCGGGCTTGTGTAATTATTCCGCATTTTTCTTTTAAATGTTCATTATGAGATTAACGGTTTATAAATGGTATAAAACAACTTTTAATGGAAAATGGTTGACTTGGGAAAATTGTGTCGGCCGGCCTTGTCTTCACGAGAGGCGCCATCACGACGGGGTCCGATTTGGGGTCGTGACATTTGTGCCCTTTATTGATTGTTTTCGCCTGGGCTTTGTTCCCTTGGCATATTTTGACGTCCTCGTTCTGATTTTGGATAGATTCGACGCGCGTGGAGGCCGATTCGAGGGGCAAAGGCATTGCGAGCTAGAGATTTTGCCTGTTCGCGGTGAGTAATGATTGTAAATGATGTTCTGAGGGTTTGAAACCCCGGATTGCACATCGTAGTGCTATATTGAGGTGAGGTACACGCTCGATGATGAGCGTGGGGTCGAGCACTATTGGGGATTGTGATTTGGTCCGTCCCATTGATGATTTTACCCCGTATTTGATTGAAAACTATTTGCTATCATCATTATTTGGGTTGAATGCCATATTTGGGCTTAGTGCCAACAATTTGAACCCTTCGGGGCTTTTTATTGATATTTCCTCACTGTTTTGACTTTATATTTGAACTCAGTCATGTTATTTTCCACTGTTTTCATACTTAGCCATGCTTACTCAGTTTTAAGACTTAAATGATATTTTAAATAATGTTTGGGCTGAGAAACACTGTTTTACTATTGCCTGAGGGGCTTGTGAGGATTTTTGACTGAGTAAGGCCGATGGCCAATGTTGTGAGGAAACACTGATACTGATGTGAGGCCGAGGGCCTGAGATACGTACGCCATGAGAAGGCTTGATTGATATGAGGTCGAGGGCCTAGTTTTAATGCCACGAGCTGGCTTGTTATTGCGCTTGGGCCGTAAGGGGCCCCTCCAGGAGTCTGCACACCCCCAGTGAGCGTGGGTACCCATTGTGATGTGAGATTGAGCCCGAGGGGCTAGTATTGTTCTGAGATGTTGCCCGAGGGGCGGATTTGTTGATACTGTGCCGAGGGGCAAACTTCTATTTGTTTACCTTATCTTAACTGTCTGGCAATTACTTGTTTATTGTCGAAAAAGGATTTTACTTTACATTACACTGGTTTACTGTTTTTAAATGGTTTTACTGCTTTGTTATAGAATGCTTTGTGCCTTTCGTGTTTTCTTTCTTTCAGTCGTTATTTACATTTGTTACTCACTAAGTTGGAGCACTCACTTTACTCCATGCACCATGTGTGCAGATTCAGGCACATCTGGTCTCGCTCCTGAGTGCTGATTCATTCCAGCTTCAGGCGGATCTCGAGGAGTCTTTAGGTAGCTGTTGGCATTCGCAGCCCGGAGCTCCTCCCTATCTCTTTCCTTTTATATTCTTAGTTTAGTACTAAACTCTGTAGTTACATTTGAGTATTCAGTATTGTTAGATGCTCGTGACTTGTGACACCCCGGTATCGGGCTGTGTATGGGCTGTATTCCGCATAATATACTATCTTTTGCTTAGACTTTGGCTTAATTACTCATGTTCGTATGTTTATTGCTGCTTAACTATTTAAAAAGGGTAAATCAGGTTTAATTGGCTGGCCTTGTCTTCACGAGTGGCGCCATCACGACCGGGTCCGGGTTAGGGTCGTGACAATTATTTTTCTAAATATAGCGTAAAGATAACGGCTTTACAAACATACGAATTGGTTTAACAAACTTAATGTTAAATAAGAATGGGGAAGGTTGACACATAAATAACTGTAGTCACTTGTCGTCTAGGATGGCGAAGGTTTGGGAATAATTAAGATCTAAATATTTAAAATATAAACTTAAAAACAAGTAGATTTAATAACAGAGATCTCAATAATTACGATTAAGACCTTCACAAATGAGGCCTAAGTCAAACTTCAGGCCAATTAGATCATGTTATTTGCCGAGTGACATAATGTGCCAAACCGGATAATTAATCTTTTATTCTCATAGTTTATTAAACGCAATTTAACTAATGACTGATGTGAACTTATCAAATTAAGCGAAAGATTTTTGTTCATAATTTGAAATAGGCTACTGATGAATTCAAAAATATATCAGAAGACTACAAGAAAGAGCCTAGAACAGGGGGGAAACTATGCAAATTTGCTACTCAAATCAAACTAATTACCCGTAGTTACCCATTTTCAAAAGAATTACATAAAATGCATACTCCACCAAAATTAGTTACTCACTCGCTCACTCTGCCTAAAAGACATCTCCACCAAAACTCTTCTTGTTTATTCGCTAGCCAATAGCTTGTAAGCTTCTCCTTCTTACAACAATTCTCCATTTAATATCCATGTGGGTGTTTTAATCGAGACTGTAATCATATCAGTTGACCCGAAATTAGTTAAAGAGGAAGCAGACGTTTTAGGCATGGGGTATAATTCTATGTTCCAAATCCAAGGAGTCATATTATTTTAAGTTCTGGCAAGAAAGATACTTTCTTATGAGCTGTTGCAAAGGAACCTCATCTTGGTAGGTTTCTTCAATGGTTCTCTCTGGCAGTATTATATGATCACGGCTGCTCGTCATCTTTTTGTAGTGTATATAAAAGATTGGTGAAGCTATGGTGGTTCTCGATTAAGAGACAATGATAAATTTTTAGGTGTTTTAAGTGGTATCTGAAATGGGTGTTGTTAAAGTCTTTTATCAAAATCCAGATATGATTTTTATATGTATTTGAAGATTTTGAGCTTTAAGCTATTTAATATGAATTATCAACTTGAAGATTTTGTTGTTTGATTCAAAGTGGGTGTTACAATATGTTGCCTATCGTACCTCTGGAATTTTTTACTGAATTTTTGTTGCATTTGGAGCTCATTTGATGTGATTATTGGAATTAAATTTTTGAAGACCTTCCATTGTTGAGTTTGGAGCTTTTTAATCTGAAGAAGAAACACAATTATCCAACAATATATCGTTACAGTATACAATATACTATAAAGTATATTGATATATTAGACAGTTTACAACTACAATATAATTTAGCAGTACATGCAATAGTATTTATACAATAATATACTATAATAACATACAATATATTGTAATAGTATACTGCAATAATATACAATATACTACAATAGTATATAATATGCTGCAATAGTATACCGTTATAATTGGACCATTTTTCAAATTCTTAAAATTTTCAAGCCCTTGTTCAAATTTTAGACGACGTTTTCATGGTGGAGATTATGCAGTAATTATTTTATATTTGAGTTAAAGCGGAGTTGAACTGGAGAAGAAGAATTTGTATTATATACCAAAATGATATACTATATACTATTTTGGTATATAGTTTATTCCAAAGGTATACTGTTACAGTATACTATATAATGTAACAATATACTATTACAATTTGGTCCATTTTGAATTTGTTGAAATTTTTATTGAGTTCTTTTTCATCTTTTCAACGGAGTTCTCATATTTTTTTTAATTGTTTTCTTAAAAATACTTAGTTTAAAATATATGATTGAAGGTTGTGGATAAAGTTTGACTTAATTTTGGTGAAAATTCTAGAGTTGATTTTTGAAATTGAATTGAACTTGTGAAGAAGACTAATTTGTACTATATACCAAATAACATTTATATACCATTTTGATATATAATTGTGTTAATTTATTGCAACAGTATACTATTACAGTATATGGTTTAATATAACAATATAGCTAAATTTGGTATTTTTTTATAAAAAAAATCAATGAGTCCTTTTTCAATTTTCTAATAGAGTTCTTGATATCATATACCCAGTCAATATATGATATATAGCATGTGTGTTGTCACGACCCAAAATCAATCATCGTGATGGCGCCTATCATGGAACTAGGCCAGCCTCAACAATCCAACACAGTAAAAATAACTTTAAAATAATGACGGAAGTAGTTAACAATAAAGAGACTCTTTTTGAAAACATAATAAATCCTAAAGTGTGATACAAACAGCCCAAAATCGGGGTGTCACTGAGTACATGAACGTCTATATTAGAATACGGTCCACTATAGTGTCTAGAGAAATAAACTGAAAATACAACAAAAGATAAAGAAGGAGAGTCAAGGCCCGCGAACGTTGTGCAGCTACCTTGATAGTCTCCAAACTCTTGGGTCTCAATCAGCCGTGAACATAGTCGCCTGGATCTGCATACGAGGTGCAGGGAGTAACGTGAGTACACCAACTCAGTAAGTAACAAGTCCAAACTTTGGACTAAAAGGTAGTAACGAACTCAACCGCAACAGATATAATAGAAATAAATGTGCAGAAACATAGGCATGCTTTCAAGTTAAACAGACAGTTCAAAGCAATAAAGTAAATACAGATCTGGACAGTGTAAGGTATATAACTCAACTATCTCTACATGCCAATGCACATACTGTATGAAATGCACCATGTGCTCCCACTCTCAAGTGATCAACCACTCGGTACTGTATATGGCCATCCGGCCCAGGGAAGATCCATCTCGGAACATATGCAACACTAACTATAAGTCACCCAGTACCGAGGAAAAAGGGCAATCCAACCCTGTGGAGAAAAACCATCTCCAGGTATTAAGTACTTGGGACAAATCCATGTCCAGGGAAATCTATCCCTCAATATTATCATCCGCGCTCACTGGGAGCGTGTTACAGACTCCGGAGGGGCTCCTACAGCCCAAGCGCTATCATAATCATCAATATAACCGCTGCAGCGTGCAGCCCGATCCCATAACTATCACTCATACTCATACTCTCGGCCTCACTCAGTCATCAATCTCTCCAGTCTTACCCATGGGCTCACAATGTCATGAAAACAAACCCGGAACAATGATATGATGAATCAATAAATAACCGAGACTGAGATATGATATAAAAATGCATGAACATGACTGAGTACGGAATGTTAATGAAAATAGTTAGATAATAGCAAGAAATGACCACTAAAGGTCCCAACGATACCGGCATAAAACCTAAACATGATATCTAGCATGATTTACAACACAATTACTTTATCACATGATGAAAATATGGATATCAACAGGATAGAGTCATTAAATGGTGCCATGTCACCAAAGTCACAATTCTCACGGTGCACGTTCGCACGCCCGTCACTTATGTGCATCACCTCAATACCAATCACATATCTCATAATTTGGGGTTTCGAACCCTCAGAACCAAGTTTGAAAGCATTACATACCTCGAATCGACAAAATCCTACTCCGCAATGCCCTTGCTTCTCAAATCGGCCTCCAAACGCCTCGAATCTAGCCACAAGTAATATAAAACAATCAATATAGGCTAGAGGGATCAATTCCACAAGGAAACTACCATAATAGAGTCAAGTCAAAATCGACTCAAACTCGGCCCCCACGCCCACGTCTCGAAATTTGATCTCTAGCTCAAAATATGCAAAATGAGCAAATCCGTGATCTCTAGATCAAAATATGCAAAATGAGCTCAAACCCTCGATTTTTTGAATTTAACACTGTCTGCCCAGATTTTCTTCTTCACGAATGCGACCATCCTCTCGCGTTCACGTAGACCAACCCTATCACGATCCAAAGTACCATGTCGTGATGATGACTATCGTGGTACTTGGCTAGCCGACTCTTTACCAAAAACAACACGATATTTCATTTCAAAGATAAATTCAAGCTATTTTATAATAAAACTTCATAAAGAAATTATAAACAATGAAAGTGCAGAAAGAAAAGCCCGACATCGGGGTGTCACTAGTCATGAGCATCTACTATAATTTGTCCGAAATTACTGAGACTAACACAGTCTGGAAAGTAACTGCCAATATTATAGGAAGATAGGAGGGAGAAGAGCAGGGTTGCGATCGCCAACAGCTACCTTGCTACCTCCGAGAAGATCTACAGCTGGAATAGTCAACGGCCGCTACCGGGTCCTAATACGCCTGGATCTGTACACAAGGTGCAGGGAGTAATGTGAGTACGCCAACTCAGTAAATAATAACAGTAAATAAAGGCTGATTAGTAGTGACGAGAAATAAAGTATTTAAAGTTCATATCATGAAATCTCAGTAAAATACAACTGGCTTTTAAAATCAGGGTTTGAATCAAATAATCTCGCTTAAACCTAGTTCTAGTTAAATTCATTTAAAGATATTTTTCAACAGTTTTCAAACAAAGGCTCAATGCAAAGGTGACCAAAAATGATGAAATCATAAACAGCCCCTCGGGCAAAACATCACTCATATACAGCCCCTCGGGCAAACCTTACAGTCACTCGTATACAGCTCCTCGGGCATATCTCACCATCACTCATGTCTCCCAGTCACTCAGCACTTGGCATTCGGCACTTGGCACTCGCACTCAGTAGGTACCTGCGCTCATTGGGGGTGTGTAAACTTCGGAGGGTCTCCTTAGCCCAAGCGCTATAACAAGCCAAATCATGGCATAAATCAATCACGCCCTCGGCCTTACTCGGTCATGAATCAGTAAAACATGCGGCGTGCAGCCCGATCCCATAAAAATCCTCACAAATTAGGACCTTGGCCTCACTCAGTCATAAACCTCTCAAGCCACTCGGGCTCTAAGTAAAAACAAGGTACTCAGCCCAAAACAACATTTATATGCATCAAAACAGAGTAGTAAAGACTGAGTCATGCAGTAAATAAGTATAACCATGACCGAGTATAGATTTTCAATCGAAAACAGTGAGAGGATAGTAAGAAATGGCCCCTAAGGGTCCAAACAGCTCTAGCACAAGGCCTAAACGTGGCATTCAGCCCAATTTACAAAGACTCTTTCTAAAACATATAAGTATCATATAGTTTTAGCAAATATGCATCTTTACAGTTGCTACGGGACAGACCAAGTCGCAATCCCCAACGGTGCACTCCCACACGCCTGTCACCTAGCATGTGCGTCACCTTAAAATAGTAAAACGATACGAAATCCAAGGTTTCATACCCTTAGGACTAGATTTACAATCGTTACTTACCTCAAGCCGATAAAATCTCTACTCTACGATGCTCTTGCCCCTTCGACTCGGCCTTCAATCGCTCCGAATCTATTCACAACCAGTACAACACCATTAATATGCGCTAATGGAATGAATTCCACAAGAAAAATTATCAAATTAGACACAAATACCGAAATCCACTCAAACCCGGCCCCCGGGCCCACATCTCGAAATCTGACAAAAGTCACAAAATTAGAAAGCCTATTCACTCACGAGTCTACCCATGCCAAATTCATTAAAATCCGACATCAAATGGTCCCTCAAATTCTCAAATCAAACTCTCTCCCATAACACCATTCTAACTTAGTCGAGCCTTCGATTCACTCTAAACAACATCAAAACACCAAATTACCCTCGAATTCAAGCCAAAGAACTTCTAAACTTTCAAATTCCGCAAATGGCGCTGAAACCTACCAAATTATCTCCGAATGACCTGAAATTTTGCACACACGTCACAAATGGTACTACGAACCTACTCCAACTTCCGGAACTCCATTCCGACCCCGATATCCAATTTACATTGCCGACCAAAATCACCATATTTCCAACTTTCGCCAATTCAAGCCTAATTCTACCACGGACGTCTAAATCACATTCCGGACATGCTCCCAAGTCAAAAATCACCTAGCAGAGCTAACCGAACCATAAAATCCAAATCTGATATCGTTTACTCATAAGTCAACATCCGGTTGACTTTTCCAACTTAATTTCCAAATAGGAGACTAAGTGTCTCATTCTACTCCGAAACCACTCCGGACCCGAACCATCCAACACGATACGATAAAATATAGCTGAGGAATACAAAAGGAAGCAGAAATGAGGGAAACGAGGCTATAACTCTCGAAACGACTGGCCGGGTCGTTACATCCTCCCCTTCTTAAACAAACGTTCGTCCTCGAACGAGTCTAGAAACATACCTGATGCCTCAAATAGGTATGGATATCTGCTCTGCATCTTCCGCTCGGTCTCCCAAGTAGCCTCCTCCACAGGCTGACCTCTCCACTGCACTTTCACTGAAGCTATGTCCTTTGATCTCAACATTCGGACCTGCCGCTCGAAAATAGCCACGGGCTCCACAGTATTAGTCAAATCACCATCTAACTGGACCGTGCTGATATCTAAGACATGAGACGGATCGCAAATATACTTCTGGAGCATAGAAACATGAAATACTGGATGCATACCCGACAAGCTAGGTGGCAAAGCAAGCTTGTAAGCCACCTCCCCAATCCTCTGAAGCACCTCAAAAGGCCCAATGAACCGAGGGCTCAGCTTGCCCTTCTTCCCAAATCTCATAACACCCTTTATGGGTGAAACCTTCAGTAGAACCTTCTCCCCAACCATATAAGACGCATCACGAACCTTTCTGTCAGCATAACTCTTTTATCTTGGTCGTGCTGTACGAAGCCGCTCCTAAATCACTTTCACCTTGTCCAAAGCATCTTGTACCAAGTCTGTACCCAAAAGCCTAGCCTCGTTCCGCTCAAACAAACCTACTAGAGATCTACATTGCCTCCCTTATAAAGTGTCATACGGAGCCATCTGAATACTCGACTGATAACTGTTGTTGTAAGAAAACTCCGCGAGCGGTAGAAACCGGTCCCATGAACCCCTAAAATCAATGACACAAGCGCGTAACATGTCCTCTAATATCCGAATAGTGTGCTCGAACTGTCTGTCCATCTGAGGGTGAAAATATGTGCTCAACTCAACCTGAGTACCCAACTCTCGCTGCACGGCCTCTAAAATTGCGATGTAAACTAAGTACCTCTATCTGAAATGATGGAAACTGGGACACCATGCAGGCGAACAATATCTCGGATATAAATCTCGGCTAACCACTCTGAAGAATAGGTAGTACACATAGGAATGAAGTGCGCAGACTTGGTCAGTCGATCCACATTCACCCAAATAGCATCGAACTTCCTCAAAGTCCGTGGGAGTCCAACTACGAAATCCATGGTGACCCGCTCCCACTTCCACTTTGGAATCTCTATCTGTTGAAGCAAGCCACCTGGTCTTTGATGCTCATATTTCACCCGCTGACAATTGAGACACCGAGCTACAACCCCACTATGTCTTTCTTCATTCTCCTCCACTAATAGTGTTGTCTCAAATCCTGGTACATCTTCGTGGCACCTGGATGGATGGAATACCGTGAGCTATGGTCCTCCTACAGAATTAACTCCCGAAGCCCATCTACATTTGGCACAGATATCCGGCCCTGCATCCTCAATACCCCATCATCACCAATAGTCACATCTCTGGCATCATCATGCAGAACCTTGTCCTTGAGGATAAGCAAATGAGGGTCATCATATTGGCGCTCTTTGATACGGTTAAACAAGGAAGACCGAGAAACCACACAAGCTAGGACTCGACTGGGCTCCGAAATATCCAATCTCACAAACCAATTGGCCAAAACCTGAACATCAACCGCCAGAGGTCTCTCCCTAACAGGAATAAATGCAAGACTGCCCATACTCACCGCTTTCCTACTCAAGGCATCGCCCACCACATTGGCCTTTCCCGGATGGTAAAAAATAGTAATATCATAGTCCTTTAGCAGCTCCAACCATCTTCGCTGCCTCAAATTCAGATCCTTTTGCTTGAACAAGTGCTGGAGGATACGATGATCAGTAAACACCTCACAAGACACACCATAGAGATAATGCCTCCAAATCTTCAACGCGTGAACAATGGCAGCCAACTCCAAATCATGAACGGGGTAGTTCTTCTCATGGGGCTTCAACTGACGAGAAGCATAAGCAATCACACTACCCCCTTCATTAACACACACCCAATGTCGAACTGAGAAGCATCACAATATACCGTATAAGAACCTGAAGCTGATGGCAAAACTAATACTAGAGTTGTGGTCAAGGTGGTCTTGAGCTTATGAAAGCTCGCCTCACACTCATCCGACCACCTGAAAGAAGCACCCTTTTGGGTCAATTTGGTCAAGGGTGATGCAATCGATAAAAATCCCTGAACGAACCGACGGTAATAACCCGCCAAACCAAGAAAGCTATGAATCTCTGTGGCTGAGGACGGTCTGGGAAAACTCTAGACCGCCTATATCTTCTTCGGATCAACCTGAATACCCTCACTGGACACCACGTTCCCCAAGAACGCCACTGAACTGAGACAAAACTCACACTTGGAGAACTTAGCATAAAGTTTCTCCTCGCTCAACCGCTGCAATACAACTCTTAAATGCTCACCGTGCTCCTCCTGGCTATGAGAGTGCACCAGGATATCATCAATGAATATGATAACAAACGAGTCGAGATAAGGCTGAAACACGTTGTTCATTAAATGCATGAACGCTGTTGCGGCATTGGTTAGCCCAAAAGACATTACAAGGAACTCATAATGACCATATCGTGTCTAACAACCTGTCTTAAGAATGTCCGAGTCCCTGATCTTCATCTGGTGATACCCTGACCTGAGATCAATCTTGGAGAATACCCTTGCTCCCTAAAGCTAGTCAAATAAATCATCAATACGAGGCAAAGGATACTTGTTCTTGATTGTGACTTTGTTCCACTGCCTATAGTCGCTACACATTCTCATAGTGTCATCCTTCTTCTTTACAAATAGAACTGGTGCATCCTAAGGTGACACACTAGGCCGAGTAAACCCCCTATCAAGGAGTTCCTGAAGCTCCTCCTTCAATTCCTTTAACTCCTCGGTGCCATACGATATGGTAGAATAGAAATGGCTGAGTGCCCGATACCAAATCAATACCGAAGTCAATATCCCTGTCCGGTGGCATGCTCGTCAGGTCCGCAGGAAACACATCTCGAAAATCCGTCACTACCGGAACTGAATCAATGGTAGGAGCCTTTGCACTGGCATCCCTCACAAAGGCCAAATAAGAAAGATAGCCCTTCCCAACCATCCACTAGGCCTTCAAGTATGAAATTACCCTACTAGGGGCATAATCCGACGAACCTTGCCACTCAATCCGAGGCACCCCCGGTATAGCCAACGTCACCGTCTTAGCGTGACAGTCCAAAATAGCATGACACAGAGATAACCAATCCATGCCCAATATCACATCAAAATCAACCATACGCGGCAAGAGGTCTACTCGGGTCTCTAAACCCCCAATAGTCACCACACAAGACCAATATATACGGTCAACAACAATAGTTTCGCTAACAGGAGTAGATACATGAACAGATGAAACAAGAGATTCGCGGGGCGTATCCAAATAACGAGCAAAATATGAAGACACATATGAAAAAGTGGAACCAGGATCTAATAATACAGAGGCATCCCTGTGGCAAACTGAGACAATACCTGTGATCACAGCATCTGAAGCAATAGCATCTGGTTTGGCTGGGAATGCATAGAAACAGGCCTGACCACAACCTAATCGACCTCCCCCTCTAGGGCGACCCCTAGCTGACTGACCTCCACCCCTAGCTGACTGGGCGGGTGGTGAAGTAACTGGTACCGAAGTCGATGGTTGGCTCCTCTACTGAGTCGGACCCCCATGACGACGATGACACTGCCTCTATATATACCCCAACTCCCCACACTCAAAATAACCCTCTGGTGCTGGTGATGGGGACCAAAGGGAACCCTTAGAACCGGGATAACTGGTAGAAGAACCTGGCATGAAGGAGCCCTGATCTGATGGAGCACAGGACGAACTCTGGGCTGGGAGGGAACTAAGTGATGAATGGCCCCGATGAGAACTATGAGAACCATGGACCGATGATGCCCCACGGTGAACTGGGCGAGCTAACTGAGCATGTCTAAATGGATGGCCTCTATCGTGCTGGAACTGACCCCGATGAGGAGCACCACCAAATCTACCAGATCACCGAGGCCACTTGGCCTCCCTCTCCACTTGCTCCTGATGGTGAAATGACTCTATGTCTCGATCAATGTCAACAACCTCCTCTAAAGTTGCCCCAGAAACCCTCTCCCTAGTCATATGAATCTATAGCTGATATGTGAGGCCATCAACGAACCTCCTGATCCTCTCCGTGTCTGTGGGAACCAACTAGATAGAATGACGGGCTTACTTAGAGAACCTCATCTGATACTGCGTCACAGTCATATCATCCTGATACAACTGCTCGAACTGCCTGCGCAGCTCCTCTCTGCGGGACTACAACACACACTTCTCCAGAAAGAGAACGGAGAACTGCTGCCAGGTAAGGGGCGCTGCACCAACAAGCCTACGCCGCTGATAAGCCTCCCACCAAGTAAAGGCAACTCCAGAGAACTGAAAGTTAGTGAATGAGACCCTACTGGATTCCAAAATACCCACTGTATGGAGAATCCTCTAACACTTGTCTAAGAAACCCTGGGCATCCTCGCCCTCTGTACCACTAAAAGTCGAAGGATGAAGTCTACCAAACCTCTCCAATCTACGCTGCTCATCATCAGGCATGACTGGTACCACATAATCCTGAGCAGGTGCAACCGGTTGCCAGCTGGTAGTGCCTCCGGTGTCTGAAGTCCTTGAACAACCTGCTGGGGTGTACGGTCGGCGGGAGTCTGAGTGCCTCCCCCGGCCTGAGAAGTAGCTGATGTAGGTCACGTTCGAGGCCGTGGTTGGGGCAGGGGTGTAGCCGCACAGCAGCTAGGGCAGCATCTACAGATCCACCAGTCGCCGCGGTTCATGATCAGGTCCCTGTTGTGGATTCCCCAGCGGGACCAGCTCAGGCACCGGCTATGCCTATTGTTATCCAGGTCTTCAGGAGACCTTAGCTCAAATTTTGACCGTGCGCACCAGTCTTGCTCAGGCGGTCGCTATTACTCGGCCTCTCGCGGCCGCAACTGGTGGTACTGGTGGCTGTCTGTCCTGACCGGTAGCATGTGTCCACATCATATGTGAGAGAATAGAATAAATGAAGTTTAGTTACAAGAATTAACAGATTCGCACTACAAGAATTCAAGAATGTGAAGTTTTTCCTAAAGGTTTAGCAGCCTCTCGAAGATAAGCACAGAATTCTCTGTACCGATCTGCAAGACTCTACTAAACCTGCTCATGACTCGTGAGACCTATGTAACTTAGGCTCTGATACCAACTTCTCAGGACCCAAACTACCATGTCGTGATGGCACCTATCGTGTTACTAGGCTAGCGGACTCTTTACCTAAGACAATACGATATTTCATTTCAAAGATTAATTCAAGCTATTTAATATAAAACTTCATAAAGAAATTCTAAACAACGAAATTGAGGAAAGAAAAGCCCGACATCAGGGTGTCACTAGTCATGAGCATCTACTAGAATTTGCCCGAAATTACTGAGACTAACATAGTCTAAAAAGTAACTGCAAATAACTATAAGAAGATAGGAAGGAGAAGAGCAGGGTTGCGATCGCCAGCAGCTACCTTGCTAACTCCGAGAAAATCTAAAGCTGGAATAGTCAACAACCGCTACTGGGTCCTGATACGTCTGGATCTGCACACAAGGTTCAGGGAGTAACGTGAGTACGCCAACTCACTAAGTAACAACAGTAAATAAAGGCTAAGCAGTAGTGACGAGCAATAAAGCATTTAAATTTCATATCATGAAATCTCAGTAAAATACAACAAGCTTTTAAAATCAGGATTTGAATCAAATCATCTCGTTTAAACCAAGTTCTAGTAAAATCATTTAAAGATATTTTTCAACAGTTTTCAAATAAAGGCTCAATGCAAAGGTGAGCAAAAATGATGAAATGTTAACAACCCCTCGGGCAAAATATCACTCATATACAACCCCTCGGGAAAACCTCACAGTCACTCATATACAGCCCCTCGGGCATACCTCACCATCACTTATGCCTCCCAGTCACTTAGCACTCGGCACTCGCACTCAGTAGGTACCTGCACTCACTAAGGGTGTGCAGACTCCGGAGGGACTCCTTCAGTCCAAGCGATATAACAAGCCAAATCATGGCATAAATCAATTAGGCCCTCGGCCTCACTCAGTCATGAATCAGTAAAACATGATGCGGCGTGCAACCCGATCCCATAAATATCCTCACAAATCAGGCCCCCTACCTCACTCAGTCATAAACCTCTCAAGCCACTCGAGCTCTCAGTAAAAATAGGGTACTCAGCCCTAAATAACATTTATATACATCAAAATAGAGTAGTTTGAGTCATGCAGTAAATAAGTATAACCATGAGTGAGTATAGATTTTCAATCGAATCAGTGAGAGGATAGTAAGAAAAGGCCCCTATGGGTCTAAAATGCTCTAGCTTAAGGCCTAAACATGGCATTCAACCCAATTTACAGAAGCTCTTTCTAAAACACATAAGTATCATATAATTTCAGCAAATATGCAACTTTACAGTTACTACGGGACGGACCAGGTCACAATCCCCAACGGTGCACGCCCACACGCCCATCACCTAGCATGTGCGTCACCTCAAAAAAGTAAAAGATATGAAATCCGGGGTTTCATACCCTCAGGACTAGATTTACAATCGTTGCTTACCTCAAGCCGATCAAATCTCTACTCCGCGATGCTCTTGCCCCTTGAGTTGGCCTCCAATCGCTCTGAATCTACTCATAACCAGTACAATACCATGAATATGCGCTAATGGAATGAATTCCACAAGAAAAACTATCAAATTAGACACAAATCCCGAAATCCACTCAAACCCGCCCCCAGGCCCACGTATCGGAATCCGACAAAAGTCATATAACTAGAAAGCCTATGCACTCACGAGTCTACCCATACCAAATTCATCAAAATCTGACATCAAATGGTCCCTCAAAATCCTCAAATCAAACTCTCCAACTCTCACGCCCTAACCCCTCATTTTCACCCCTAATTTCCACTAATTAAATGATTAAACAACGGGAAATCACCATAGAAAGGAGTACTAGAGCTCAAGTAACTTACCTCACTAAAAACCCCTTGAATCTCCCTTCAAAATCACTTCAAAAGCTCCAAAACCCGTCTTCAAAAATGGTGGAAATGAGCAAAATTCGCGAAGTCTCCAATTTATAGGTTCTGCCCACCAAAAACCGCATATGCGGTCCCATTTACGCATCTGCCGGACCTCTTCTACAAAGACCTCTCCTCTTCTGCGGAATTTCATTAAAAGCCTGCCTCCGCTTCTGCGATTGCCCGACCGCATCTGCGGTCATCACAGATGCGGAGACCAAGCCGCACCTGCAATCCCAGCTACGCACTTGTGCCTCAAATCCACTTATGCGGACCTCACACCTGCGGTTCCCACTCCGCAGGTGCGATTAAGACAGAACCAGCAGCTTCAGCTGCATTTCAAAATTTTTAAACTCTCCGTAAACCATCTGAAATCATCCTGAGACCTTCGAGACCTCACCCAAATTTACCATCACATCCCATAACACCATTCAAACTTAGTCGAGCCTTTGATCCACTCAAAACAACATCAAAATGCCAAATTATCCTCGGATTCAAGCCAAAGAACTTATAAACTTTCAAATTCCGCAAATGGCGCCGAAACCTACCAAATTAGCTCCGAATAACCTGAAATTTTGCTCACACGTCACAAATGATACTACGAACCTACTCCAACTTCTGAAATTCTATTCCGACCCCGATATCCAATTTTCCATTGCCGACCAAACTTGCCAAATTTCCAACTTTCGCCAATTCAAGCCTAATTCTACCACAGACCTCTAAATCACATTCCGGACGTGATCCCAAGTCCAAAATCACGTAACGGAGCTAACCGAACCATAAAAATCCAAATATGATATCGTTTACTCATAAATCAACATCTGGTTGACTTTTCCAACTTAAGCTTCCAAATAGGAGACTAAGTGTCTCATTCCACTCCGAAACCACTCCGGACCCGAACCACCCAACACGATACAATAAAATACAGTTGAGGAATACAAAAGGAAGCAGAAATGGGGAAAACGGGGCTATAACTCTCGAAACGACCGGCCGGGTCGTTATAAACCCAGACTGTCTCTCCTTTTTACTCTTCGCAAACGCGACAACTACTTCGCGAACGCGATGCTTCACCCGCTCAAACCTTCGCGAACGCGACCCTTACCTCGCAAACGTGTAGACCAAGGACCTGGGGTCCCCAAAGGCCTCACTCCTCTTCGCGAACGCGGCACCACTCAAGCGTTCGCGATGTACGCACTACCTTACCCTTCGCATTCGCGTCCTCTCCTCCGCGAACGCGTAGAAAAAAATCCGCCATCTCAGAAACACACTTCGCGAACGCGGGGCCCCTCTCGCGAACGCATAAGAGGAAACTAGAAACAAAATACAGCAGCAGATCAGCTATCTCACCAAGGCCAAAAATGATCTGTTAACCACCTGAAACTCACCAGAGGCCCTCGGGACCCCAACCAAACATACCAACACGTCCCATAACATCATACGAACTTAGTCGAACCTTCGAATCACTCAAAAAAATATCAAAACACCAAATTACACCCGGATTCAAGCCTAAAGAACTTCTACACTTCCGAATTCCACAAACGATGCCGAAACCTACCAAACCACGTCCGAATGACCTCAAATTTTTCACACAAGTCAGAAATGACACCATGAACCTACTCAAACTTCCAGAAATCCAATCTGACCCCAATATCAAAATTTCCACTGCCGGTCAAAATCGCCAAAATTCTAACTTTCGCCAATTCAAGCCTAATTCTACTAAGGACCTCCAAATTACATTCCGGACGCGTTCTCAAGTCCAAAATCACCTAACGGAGCTAACGGAACCATAAAAATTCAAATCCGAGGTCGTTTACACATATGTCAACATCCGGTCAACTTTTCCAACTTAAGCTTTCAATTAAGAGACTATGTGTCTCATTTCACTCGAAGACTACTCCGGACCCGAACCAACTAGCCCGGTATATCATATATAGTTGTAGAACACAAAAGAAGCAGGAAATGGGTGAACGGGGCTATAACTCTCGAAACGACCGGCCGGGTCGTTACATGTGTATCATAGTATACTGCAATAATATACTTCAACTGCTACTAATATATTATGTTTTGATATACTATATGCTAAAGTAAGTTATTTCAAATAATTAATGTATAACAAATATAAATAAATAAAAAAAACAATAATAAAGGAGCCAAAATGTGTGCAGGATTCGATTATTTAAAAAAAAAGGAAATAAAAGATGATTTAAAATAATGATAAATAAGAATTAAGAAAGAAAAAAAAATGAAAATAAAAAAGTAAAAGCGAAAATAGTTATAATGTATAAGTTATTCTAATAATTGCATTAAAAAAATAAGAAAATAAGAAGAAAAAAAAATGACAAAATGCATATTATACTACTTATATTAAAAAAGGTGAACAAATATTTACTTTATCATTTGTCTTTTCTTTTTATATGAAAAAAGAAGAATAAGTAAAAAAGCGCAAAAAAAGTCAACACAACTAGATTATGAAGAGAGAAAAAATAAACGAAAAAGGAGTTAAATGAAATTCGAAAAGGAACAACAAATAAAGAAATAAAGAAAAGGAAAAAAAGAAAGAAAATAAAATAAAGAAGGAGCCAAAATTGAGTGGGAAACTAAATTATGGTAATAATAATAATAATAATATGATATAGGCAAAAAATAAATAAGCAAAAAAGAAGAAAAAAAATGAGAAGAAAATGAGAAGAAAAAAGGAGAAAAGAAAAAAAAAATAAAAAATGAAAAGAAACAGAGAAATAACAAAGAAAAGGAGAAAAAAAAGAAAAGAAGAGATTACCCACAAAATCTATCATGGATAGAAAATGTAATTAGTTCGATGAGTAGATAAATAAATGAGTAGGCAATGGTAAATAGTTTTGTTTTCGTGGGAAGGCAACTAGTTAACCCATTTTTCTGTCCTAACAAATTTCGGGTGGAGATATAGTTCCATAGTAAGATTGAACTGTTAAATAATGACAAGTTTCATGTGAAAATAGTAAAAACAAAGGTAAAGTAGAAATAGAATTAAAGTGGGTTTAATTTCTTGTACATACAAAAAAAGTTAATGTCATAAATACACGCTTCATGCAAAAATAGTAAAATAAACGAAAAGGCATTAAAATTCAAAAGGGTATAGTTTCTTGTCCATACAAAAAAAGTAAATGTCATAAAACCAATATTTTCCGAGGAAAGAAAAACAAATATTTTATGGTAGTGCAAAATTTTAGTTGCACAAAGCCAATATTTTTATGAATAGTACATGCACAAATTTTTGTGTACAACTTATTTGGAATTTAATTTTAAATTTACCTCTTTTATTCTTATGTTACTCATGTTTTTATAACACCTTTCTACTTTCCGAATGAATATTGTTATTCCTTAATAATTCAAGAATAATGTTGCTTCAAAACCCAAGTAAGGTTCAAAACCTAAGAATATGCTGAACTCCACACTTAACTACCCATTTCATCAAGGAAATAAAACCTAATAAAATTTGTTACAAGGCAAAACACTGTAACAATCAGATCCTCCAAATACAGGATATCCAAATAGATAATTCAGCTCCTAGAATAAACAATAAATGATGCTGATTTTCTAGAAAATGTATTCTTCTTTTTTTTTTTTTTTAAAAAGTTTATCTTCTATGCATTAACAATGAATTATTTTTCACACAAATCAGGTTAGAGAACAGAGGCCGAGTTAGAGGGCGGAAGGAATTCATCCAAACATTCTTTGCCGAAAAATCACACTATATATATACAATGTCAATTTTTCTCTTCGTATGTGTATATAATAGATATTGAAACCCTTTGTGGGTTCGGTATTGTAGTCATTTTAAGTTTATGGGTTCTAAATTAATAATTTGTATATATTCAATGAACTTCTTAAGAGAAAAAGTTATTGGGTTCGACCGAACCTGCATTTCACACTCTGGTTGAGGTGGTAGTGTTGATTTATCACATCAATATAATCCTCAACTCTTTAGCTATGTTAAATTAATCTTTAGTGAATAAAGTTGACTTGAATAACCAGATTTATAATTGTGCAGGTAAATTGCAACTTGCAACAAGAAATGTCATGGGCGGCTTTCCAGCCATGCCCCGTGACCCCTTGGGCGCGCCCCATGGCGTCCTAGCAAGCCTCCCAATGCCTAGCGCCACGGACGGCCCCGTGGTCTTGGCCGCGCCAAGTGACAAGCGCGCAGGTGCCTCTGTCGCCCTACCGATATCCCTCGCCAGCGCCAAGCCGCAGGCAGATGCAAACAGCGCCGCGCGCGCAGACCGTGATGCCAAAGACACTACTGCTGACAACGGACCTGCTGCTGCCTTATAGAAAACTAAGTCATTTTCATTGTAAATATAGAGTAGTTTTATTTCATGTACTTCCCTTATGTTTCTCTAGCTTAGTCAAGTCTAGTCTTGTAGCTTTGGATTATTTTTTTTAAGCACTATTAGGGGGGATCAAGCAATCAAAACTTTCTAGCAAGAGCAAGCAATTCTCTGTACTGGTGTCTCTCCCCCTCAGACACCGCGTTGCTTTTCTGTAATAGTGTCTCTTTATTATAGCAATCATGCTTTCTTTCATTCTGAATTCTTTCCATTATTGTTCTCTTCAATTGATCGTGACATTGGTTTTTCCCGCTACGGCACTGACAATCTCGTCTAGCGTGCGGAGGGGACCTTAGTTGGCGGATCAGCACAAAGCGTGCACTGACATCAGTTCTTAGCCTTACGTCGTCTCTTCCAAGGAAATCTCTTAGGAAGATCTTGACGAAGTCTTCCGTTGTGTTTGTCATCGGTTCGTAAACAGTTGGGTATCAGAGAGCCTGTGTTTGTTTTAGAGTGCTAAAAAGGTACACACTATGGTATCATTTTTCGGTTAGAGTTCTTGAAGGGTTTTCTTCTATTATCTTGAAGATTACTGACAATGCAAATGGCTCGATTCGTATATTAACTGTAGAGCCTGCACGAAATAGCGATGTACACGACTTGAGGTTCAAGCCGATGAGAACAAAGATAGAGAAGAACGTAGCCGAGGCGTGATCTAACCCACGTGAACGAAATTCTCCACGCATAAGTATAAAAGGAGATTGCGTAACTGCAATGTTGAAGAGCTCGGGTGGAAAAGCTAAGGTAATGCAATATAAAATCTACCTACTCCAAACTGTGGGTACCATTAATATCCGATCACCACCATTTTTTGAATACCCTGTGATGTGATATTCCATTGGGAACGCATGCAGGCTCT
Source organism: Nicotiana attenuata (assembly GCF_001879085.1). Lineage (NCBI taxonomy): Eukaryota > Viridiplantae > Streptophyta > Magnoliopsida > Solanales > Solanaceae > Nicotiana > Nicotiana attenuata. The sequence continues at coordinate 283,421 of NW_017670880.1, read as the reverse complement.
CTGAAGGGGTACCGGTTGGGTATTAACGGCCATTGTGGTAATGTTATTTGGGTTGCCTATCTGAACAAACCATCTATGTTGCAATAAACGACCCACCTCATGCTCTTCAGCCGAAGTTGACAATTTGAAAAACATCAGCGCCCGACTCCTGTAGGTGAGGACGACTAGACGGACCACAGAGTAGCGCGAAATTTTATTATAAGGAGATATTGCTCAAAGTGGTTGTTTCTACTTATTGATGCTAACGAGAAATTCAAAATCGTGAACTCCAGCAGCGAGCGCACCTGATGGAGAGGCGATTTAGGATCCGCAAACAATTTTGAGGCAATACTCTCAGAGATAGAATGTACAACCACTCGCGAAAGTGATGAGCTCAGAGCTGCCATGCAAAAACAAACTTATTGACAAATTGACCATGGATGAACCACGCGTCACACTGATTTGTCAACGACACAGCTCCATCGTGGCTTTATCAGTTGGAAGGCGCGCCTATACTACCTCAACATGTTCACAGAACGAAAGTTGAAGAGGAATGTTCCAGGGTTGTGTCTGGATAAGGATATTCGTCAGCAGAAGAATAGCGTGAGTTAGAATAGATGAAGCACAGGCTTGCGCTAACTGACGAGATGAAACTTTGCCGAACGAGGCCTAAGTTCCGTGCAGGTGCGAACACTCACAAGAAGTTGTCGAACTGAGAAAGGAAAATCTTTTACCTGCTGGCAGCCATAGAAAGCCTCAGTACTACGATTGGTGCAGCTATGGTGAATACCGAGGACCGACCGATGATGATAGAGTGCGATACACATAATAGTTCAGCGCCTCGTCTTGTTAGTAAGGCGTGTCCTCTATTGAAAAACAAAAGCGATATTTGGATGATCTCTGCACAAGATGCTTCCGTTGAGGCGATTTGTAGGACAGAGTATAAGGATGGAAATGATCGAAGATTAGAGGAAGTTGATTAAACGAACATGGAAAGGTAAAATGATTCAAGTTGTTGGCCACTGAAAACATGCGCACCGAAGTGTGGTTTGGAAAAATTGGTTTTTGGTGAGTCGGAAGAATGTGAGCTGCCATGTATTAGTCAGCCGGCTGTATGCTATAGCCATCTATTTGATGGAGAGCGACGGAGTTGACTGTACGAAGCCATCAAGGCCGGTGAAGAGGTTAATCCTCTCAGGAGGAGCATGGGTAAGAATGAAGGCAGCCCATTATCTAGCTATTTGCGCACGACAGTCTCCCCCGAAAATTTTGAATACAATGCAAGGAGAAAACTACGGAGAGAGCACTTTCCCTAGCCAGACGCGTAAAAATTCAGTGCTGGAGGCTTACCGACATGGAAATTGTGCTTACTAGGCAGGATGTATACCAACGTGTGAGCAGTTGTGATAAATACTTTCCAATGATTACCATTTGCTAAGTTAAAGTTAGACGCGGAAGCTTGATGTGTGTACATAGATGACTACAGTGGCTTGTTCTGCATGCTTCTTTCTGTAAAAAGAGACGTTCAAAACTACAGTCTATTCTTTTTTGGTGTGGAACATTTACTAATTTAGGCTTTATGAGGGTGTAACTATAGATGTGATCCTTCTTCCAGCAACGGTATCCATAAACTGAGGATTGAATGTGCTCGGGGAAGGTTTTTATTTTTGTAAAATTCGCAAACATCTTTTACACCAGACATCGTGAGAAGCTTTGACGGGTTTATTTTTTGATAAGGAAACCTGAGGTCCTCACAGCCGTGTTTTTGCTCCTTTGTCCGAGCTGGCGTCAGCTTACAGACCTTTTCCTATAAGAAGGGGGTTGGACCAGATTTAACTATTTTCTCTAGCAACTGAATAGGGATCACCTAGCTAAACAATGGGATTGTGCGTGGAACTCGATGAAAAACAAAATATTATCGAGAGCTTCCTTCAGGCTATTCAAATTTTTCTATGTTTTGGCTTATTTTAGAAAAAAACTAGTGATTCTATTCCCCTCACGCGCTTAATCAAATGAAGCATTGCATGCGCTCGGAGTTGAGAGAAAGCTATACGAAATATGGATGCGGGCTTCAATTGTCAGAGTGCCCTTCACTTCAAGAGAGAATGCCTGTTTTCCATCTGGCGAGCTGGGCGTCCACATGGAAACAATAGGAGTGCCCCACATGCACAATGGATGACTCAATTGCATCTGGCCCATAGAAGGTACTATTTAGGAGTGATTGTGAGGAGCTTAAAGATGACGACTCTAGCACGGACTCAGAGGAGCAGCAAAGATCTTATACTGCACACAACGTAGTCCTCGACGTTGTGTTCACAGATATGGTTTCCGTATCAATGCAAAATATAGTGTGATCTTGGCACAATTAATTGCTCTGGAATAATCAACCAAGGCAGGTCATTCAGAGCTGCACGTAGGGCACACACAAGTAACTAGATATTATCGGTGACAAACGTCAAAAGGATTAATTGATAAGTAGAGTGACATGAATCTCTCCATTGATTCCCTATATTGGAATCCGAGGTCCACCCAAGAATAAATGAGATGTTACTGTAACAGGTTTGGCAGAATTAGAAAGTAGGGATTCATCCTTTAAACAGAGAGGACCTTAATGTTCGTCGAGATGAAAGTGAATGGCAAGCATACTCTATTTTCTCTCATATGGCTATGAGATATGTATCAGAGCAGAGGGTATGCTACCCATATTTATTCACTACATAAGCTCACTCCGCGAGGGACCATGGCAGTGCGCCGCACTTAGGATAGAATAATGGTTATGAAAGGGTGAGTTACATATAAGATAGCAATGTGATTCGAAGAGATGCATAATCGAAACGTTAACCTACACTACAAGTCACTCAATATAGTTGCACACATGTTGCCTCGACGGATCAGGTAGTGAAGTGTGTTGGTATGTATTTTTATAAAATTTAAGTCAGTATTATTTATTATAATTTATTTTATTATTTTTTTTGCATGAGATTACAGGATCTGTGGTGTGAGATAAGTGTCTAAAGAAACACCATCTGTGTCGCAAACAAGCTTACCTAGAGTTGCCAGCTGGTTTATGTGAGTCTCTTCCTTGTCTCAACACATAATACGATGTAGCAAAACTAATTATTTTTCTGTGCGAGTGGTCGCATCAAATAGTGTGAGTGTGCTCGTAGGCTGTATTTTGTTCTGATCAGTTTGTTTTATGTGTATATTTGCTTCTCCGTTGCTTTTGACAAGATCTCATTTTCTGACGCACTCAAGGGCACATTTACTTCCAACCAAACAAACACCTAATGAGCAGAAGGAAGATTTCTAGTTCTCCTTATGGTGTTGACACCAGTGATATCCCAATACTCGTCTCTATTTATGATTCATCTATTTTCACGCTCTGGGAAGCATGGTAGAACACAATGTGATGACTTGATGCAGAAGGTAATTCTTGCTACTGTTGTTGTTCGTAGAGACACAAGAATGCCGTGAACACAGGAGTTGGTCAAGCATCTGCCACGTGGCTGTAGTTCCCCCTACTGTTGAACAAGCAGCAGTTTTAGTTGTGACGAAACAGCAGGGTAGAGCGAGCAAAAAAGGAAAAACCAGATAACAAAATATTGGTTGAGATCTCCTTAGTGTTCAATAAAAAAAAAAAAAAAAAAGCAAAGGGGTCAAGTTGGAAAGGTAGGAAAGAAAGTTACAAGAAGGACAAATGTCTAGGGGCCAACGTTACATTATGTTAATCAAGACAGCCTGGATTATGCAAAGATTTAAAAGAGTGGCAGTTTGTGATGTACCGCGTATTTGCGATAGCACTTGTGCGAATATGATTCCAATCCATTCAGCATTCACGCTGAGATTTGAATAGTTATGCGCCCAGATTAATCGTGTACATATCATCCCGTCGACCTTAGCAGTGCTTTAGAGGTGAGAGTGGCTGACTCTGAGGTCACTATTCAGAGGTGATGGAACTAAGTGTTACTTTATTAGTGTATATGACTCTTCCTATTCGAATTCTGATAAGATTTCCCATAAAGTTAAGTGACGCTCTCTATCGTTTTGTGTCCCATTCATGAATTTGCCTCTGTAAAGAGAAGGTTTTACTACTGGACGTGATAGAATTATAGGATACAACATTTCCACCACCATAATACTCATTCGACTCGCGTAAAAACTGCGCTCGGAAGGTTTTTCTCTAAGCTGTGATTTTGCTCTCACGCACTAAGAGATCGTTACATTGTGGACCATGAAATGAGGTTTGGTGCCGGGGCGAAGGCCACCTTGCCGGGGCGCCTTACAAGAAATGTCACAGACCCGAACTCACCGTACAGGTTCACGCATGTGCAACAATTGACCGCTGGAGAATAATGTGCTCATTTTAAAGTATTTGATCCATGGCTGGTTGCATATGTGTGATGCTCAATGCTCCACATATTCTCCTTTATCAACTTTCTTTGTTGTGGGGTAATTCTTCACATTTATCACTCTTTGGTTTGTCTTGTTATCATTTTTGCCACAGAATAAATTGATATAGTGATGATGGCAGGGCCACTACGTAATTCTATGTTACGGTTGCTCGTTTCATACGAACACTAAAATCATATCTAATCACTACGCTTTCAACAGTGTAAATCCACAAAGCACAGATAATGCTCCTGCTATTCAGTTACACATGATTTAGTTATTGGTCAGACTTAGTGCTAGTTATGATAGAACTGTGCTGATTCTGGTGGTATTCATTCCTTCAGAAGAAAAGATGGAGATAAATATGAACGCAAGCAGAACAGTAGGCAAAAAGAGAGACACTCGCAGGATTTCAAAACAAAGAGCAAAATCAAAGGATAAGTAGTGGCATAATCCACCATAGAATTAAGACTTATATACGCTTGAAATAGAGAGATAGATTATATGAGAAGAAGCAAGGTTTTCAGTGACAGCTCATTTGCCGGACTTTAAGTTGGTTTATGAAGGAAAGAATCATACGAATGAAAAGGTGTCCAACTACGTAAAAGGGGCCGTCCGACCTTTGCCTGTAGTCTCATGAACACCAAAGATGAGGCGATCTGCCACATGATTAAATAGTATTTCTTTCCATTTCGACTTAAGCCAAGGACTGGGCGCTAAGTCTAACGAACGATGTGACTGACTTTTGGACATTCGTGAGACTTTGAAGATCAAGAAAACTACTTCCTGGTGTATTCTATGTCCTCGCTTTGAGCTTCTTCGACCAACGCCCCAGGATACTGATTTTGCACGTGCGTCAGTGTAACATGACGATCGTGCGATTTTGAACATGTCAGTAACACCTTTATTGAGACCACTCGCGTTTATTCCCACCACTATTCTGCAAGAATTTGCACTGAATTAGTTGGGTGAACACTATTAATCAATACTTATGGGGGCAAATCCCCAACTGTTGCGAAAAATTTTTATATGCTTTATTTATATGGTATGAGCACCACCGCAACAGATACTTAAGGTCTACTTAGCATGTACGTGTGTGATATACGCCATAATGTTTTACCATGTCAGTTTTGTTTATTATTTGTTGCCCTGTTGTTGTTAACTATCTTCAATTTCTTGTTTCATGTGATTTTTTGCTAGTGAATTGAGGTTGTGGTAATTATTATTATGCTTCATTAGTCACAGTTTATTGATGTTAGCCATTGGGTGGAAAAAGAACACCTAGTGACTTGTGGAATGGTCCTTAGCTTTGATCGACAAGAGATATAGACAGATAGGTCTTCGCAGACCTTTCACTGGACAAAAATATGAAGTATCTAATTGTAATGAGCATAATCAGGAGAGGTAATTATTGACTCTGAAGTGCTCTAACATTCTTGTGGGGCGTCAGATGGTGGTGACAAAGATGTGAGAAATATATACCAATACGAGAGATGCGGCCTATGAAACTCTCTAAGTGTCATAGGAGAGGCAAACCCGAGACGACATGATTATGGAGAATTTTCGAAAGAGGAATAGGTGCCACTCATAGCTCAAGTGTATATATTGAATTTAAGTGACGACAGTTGGTCAACAATTGGTGTGAACAGATTAAGTTTGTACTGCTTGCTTAAAAGTATATCGATTCTCAATTATATCGCTCTTTTTAACTTCTCATCTTGTTATGTGTGTTATACATAATGATGTGTCTTGTGTCGGTCTCTTTATCATGAATACATTTTTAATGTACCATTTATTGCGCTCTGAGGATTAGGAAATATATTGTGTTAAAGCAATCTACGTAAGTACAAACTTGTATCAGCCTTCGCTTTTTAAGATGAGATGTGTCTTCACTGTGATATATAAAAAAGTACAATATACCTATACGCACAAAGACATAGAATTGATTCACACAGCCTTAAAAGGAGCTTAGGGGTGTGATCAGACAAGTGTGCGTAGAGGGTCTTATTGGAGACCATTTCAATAGACTTAAAAAACTAACCAGGCACATTCGGGCTACCTCGGTAAGTGTTTATGGAATAAGCGCTCCTCCTGAGACAAGCACATTAGGCTCTCTCCCTTCCACACCAATGATATATTCGCTGTCCAAGAGGCCTCAGTTCTGACTGGAGTTTTGGAGTAAGCAATAATAAAGGAAACTTTGCACTATCACCGTGCGTTGATCGCCTCCGCAGGCGCTGTGTTATTGTGAATGCTAAACAACACGCCATTTGAGGAGCAAAGCAACCCCTATTGAATTCCACACAAAAACTCGTGTTAGTCTTATCCTAGCGCGGTGCTGCAAGATTGTAGTCTTTGGATAGACTAGAAGTAATTCTAAGAAAGAGGGCAGCTTTCGCAGCCATCATTTTTGGGCCGACCGAGTTTTTTCAAAACACGCTTTTAAGAGAACAAAACTAATATGAATTCGCAACACAAAACGTATCTGTATCTCGATCTCAGGGTCCACTGCTTCTCGTGCCGTATGTGTTTCGATGTGGAAAGCACTAATTTATCTAGACATAGCGCTGTCACAACCCAGCACCATCGGGCCGACGTATGTTTTTTGAAAGGATAATTAACGAAAAAAGATCCAAGACTTGGAACTCACAAGCGCACAAAAACTTCAGACTCATATCGCTGTGTCAGCGCATTGTTCTAGATAGTGTTTTTAGGAAACATCTAGTATACTCAGAAAAAAGTTCTGAAGCAATACGGTCGATCTACGGCCGACCGAAGTTTTTTGAAAAAGCTTTGAGGACGCTTCAAAATGGTTTAGAATGTTTTGGTATTTTTTAACTTGATACTTATGTTTTTTTACTTTCTAGGCTACTTTTTGTCAGATATCACCTATATTCCGCGACAGCTACTTTTTAGACTTCGGCTAGCTCGTTTTTTTTAATTACTAATATTTTTTATCTTTTCGAGAGATTTTAGCCAACTACTAGAATTTACCAGTTGTTTTTGCCATATACATGGACCTATGCTGTATTACAAGTACCTCACAACTTCATGTCGTGATATCAGGTGCTCTAGACAATCTCTTTCAGTCAGCATCGTAAGATATAATAGTTAAATTGCATTAGGAGCATCTTTGCGTCAGCATATATTCTCACAAGGTTCTTTCGTACGGTTCGCATTATTCCTATAGTTCTCACCACTCCACTCGACGTATAGGTCTGATTCGCAGTGATTCTTCTAATTTGTATCGGACCAAGCAAAAAATCCATAGAACAATGTGTAGCCCTCAGGAACTATGAGCCTTATTGGGATTCTTTGATACGTCAGAGTGGAGATGTGCGAGTCCTGTGGCAATGAGCACTCAAGATAAGTGTGATAGGATGTGAGAAGTGGATATCCGATTGGTAATACTTCATATTGATGAGCAGAGTGAGGCGAAGAGATAGCTCGCACGACTCAAAAATCATCAACTATCGGACGAGCACACTCAGAGAGAGGGTTCTTCTAAGTATGCTGTGAAATTTGGAGACATGAGTCTGACTTAAATGGATTAACTATGAGAGCTCAGAGCGTTATATATATGTAGTGGAAGGAAGAGCAAATTTCTAGGCGAAGGAGCACTGTGACTTTTGTATCGTATGGTGTGCGAGCGGTCCGATCAGCAGCAATCTGACGTAGTTTTGGAGCTGTTCTCTAATTCCGAACTATTCATATCGCTCTCCCATGGCGTTTACTTCATCGTCCCTAATCGAATTCCCATGGCCCTCAAATGGCCGATGACGAATCGCTCAGTAATAGCACACACGCTAAAGACTTATCTAGTAGTGACACATGTGTCTTATGGCCAGATGATCATTCAGTGTTCGGATTTTTTTCTCTTATGTGACATAAGTGTGAACGAAGCGTTAGAATTGCTTACAATAAAAGTGACTCTTTGGCACCACTAGGCTTATCAGCCTATACATAAGAGAACTTCCCGTTTGAGAATAAAACTCTTGTGGGTTTCCTTCTGACAGAGAATATAACTGCCATTATCTGGGTTGGAAGTGTACAACTACGCTCTCAAGGTTCATGGAATGTTGGGTCTTGAAGAGTAATCAACACCAAAGCTAAATAGCTAGTTGCAAGTAGGTAGCGTATGGAGATATAGACGGAAAATATTTTTCGAAGACACAGTCTATGCTAGAACTTTTTTGAATTATTGTGACGAATAAACTTTGTAAACAAAGGAACTAAATTTTTTTTCTTTTTTCCAAGGATGTAGAGAAAACAAAATTTGGATTTTTGTGAATTTATACATTTTATGTTTTGTGTGCAATTGATGTGACTTTGGATTTTGATTCAAATATGTTTGTGTCTTTATTTCATGAATCTTCAAGTATATTCTTCTGTTTAGACCAAATTCTAGACACTTTGCATATAACTATGTCGAGAGCATGAAAGTAAAAGAATAATACTTCTATGCTCTCTGATATATAAAGACCATGAAGAATATTTTGAGATTAAAAAGTCAATAAAACACAAAAGAAATGCTTCAGATAAGCTCAGGTACAGTATACTTGACAAGAATCACATAAGATTTTAAATACAACGTAAAGTACAACTAAAATAAACTTGTTCATGGGGAAAAAGCTGTTCTGTCTGTAATTTAATTTTGTTAAAAAACATCCACATTCTTACGACAAAACAACTATCTGATATGTGAGCGACAAAAGATACACTTCAGGAGCACAACTTGAATATCGAGTCGACTGAATAGAATATATTTCTCGAAATAAAAAGATAACTACTTCTCAAATAATGAAACTTCAGAGAGCAATGTTTTCTCACGGAGAAACCCTTAGAAACGAGAAAGGCTTAGCCGCGAAGTGTGTATTGTTGAACAAAAGAGTCAGATCTTTCGGACGTCGAATATAGAAGGACAAAGACGTTGTGAATTCGAAAGTGGCTCAGGAAGCGCATCAAGAAACTCGTGCACGGCAGCCTTAATACGGAAGTCCAGGGCTAGAAGTGTTATGTGCGTTAGAAATATATCTTACAAAGAATTTCCACGGGGCACATTGTAGGCACGAAGTTTAGTGTTTCTGATGACAGGCTATGATTCTTCGATAGGACGCCAAATACATAGACTTCTTTGAATCGCACACCACTCTCAAAACTTTCAGGGTATTTTCTTACAACATGCGTGATAGTTAGTTTGGAAGAAGTTCAGGGTATACTAAAAAAAGCTTGTCAGGCGAAGAATTGGGCCGAAGTTTTTTTCGAAAAAGCTTTTCTAATGGAGTGAATAAAAATAACTGATATAGCCAAGTGGCTCATTATATTAGGTGTGTTACTCTTTTAGGAGTTGATAATCTTAATCGTATTTTTTTGTGGCTCTAGAGATTTACTTTTCTACTTTTTGTCTGCCAAACTACATCATTCTTTCATTTAATTTGTTTGACTATATAGTAAATGATTCGAAAAAAGTTAGGTTTTTTCAGCGCTGTGAAAGTTAATTTGGTTTACTAGTAGGAAAGCGAATTGATGCGCTTGCGAGACTGAAGAAGGCTTTACAGATATGTCTAGTTCATTTGTCGGAGAATAATAGAAAGCATACAAGATGACTTGTTTTCTCGCTACACCTGAAAGAATGGGGTTCAGGGTTTATGGGTCGTTGGGAATTAAAAAGAGAAAGAAAAGAGATCTGGCCGTTGATCCAAAGATATGATCAATGGCTCAGATTTCTCATAACTATAAGTAAATTGACGTGGTCATTCACATTTCTCTGAACGTAAAACACGGTAGCTGAGAAAGGTGTATCTTTTACTATGTTTGACTCACGCACTCATTAAAAGATTGAGTGTATACACGCAGTGAGTAATTGTCGCGCTTTTTGTTCTATATATATAATATCGCATATCCTTCTCGCAGCTGTGGAAAATTTAAGAGATTTGAAATTAGTCATGATGTCTCAGCAAATTTACTGTCTATGTGAGATATTGTTCTTTTAAATTTTAGATAATAAATCATGGATAATTAGTGCTAGGTGTCCAGCCACGTTATTTGTTAAATTGAATAATGTTTCGGATGCTTAAGCGCCACCTAGTTGGTAATGTCCCCCCGTGCAATATATGTTAGATATTGTAATTATGAAGAAAGTGGAGGCTTTGATAAGCTCAGATAGTGTGTGTGATGTACGAGTTAATATTAAACCAATAAACTGTGTGAGCTAAAATTACTTAATAACTTTTTGTGAGGATAATTCAAAATAAACGAAAACTGTATTGATTGACGAGAATACTAAGACCAAAGAATTCATTAAACTTAATATAAATACTGGAACTTGTGAGATACCAATCAATCTGAATATCACTAGATAACTGGAGAAATGCTATTAACTTTAACACACAATGGACAATACGTATGATGGGGAGCATTATTCTAACCATTCGTGTATATACTCTGCGCAACATATTGTAGTGATGTCTAGTGAATGCTTAAGCTTTATTTTTAACAAAATATATCCGGGCCAGTATGGAAACGACTAAATGTCAGCTTGCAAAATCATATATCGCTGTAGAGACTATTCTTATACTAACTATGCAAAAATAGTTAATTACAGAGTACACCTGTAATTATATTTTTTGTTGGTGTCGCAACAAAATAGGTTAGCTCGTGGAGATGAATTCAACAAGCTTGAAGATTTATCTTTTCTTGGAATTCACGTGGTTCTTTTGGCCCGAGCTACCACATAATAAATAATAAGTGTAATCTCATATGTGATGATGATGAGATATTTAGAGAAATTGAGGAGTTCTGGATTATGTTATGACTATGATATAGATTAAATTGTATATTGGAATGATGATGATTTGGTTTGAGATTTTATGGTGTAGTGTGTGATTTAGTGTATAATTGATAATCTGTCTGTTATTTATTGTGTATACATTTGGAATCTTAAATAAATCGACTTCACTTTTTAAGTGGCCAGAAATCTTTGCCGGTTGGGTATAACATCAACGACCCCATAGAGGCTGAAGTGTTTTTTTTAGGTTCATTTTTGGTGGTGCTTTTATATATTGCACATATATGCTATTTTGGAAGACTTATTATATAATTCTACGACAGTTATATTATGAAAGCATTATGTTTTGCTCTCTGAGATGATGTAATGATGTGAGTTAGTTTGTTTTGTTTTATTGCTGACCTTCTTTTTTACATTCAATGTATTGTTCACCATCTTTGTTCTTAGCTTTCTATTTGCCATTATCCTTGTTATTTGTTGGTATTTGCCTTTATTACTTCTTAGTTGCAGTATTGGTATGGTACCTAATTAAGGGTTTGCTCATTCAACGTTCTTTTTGTTATCAACCAACCTCAGCTTAAGAGGGATGACCTGATGTGCAAGATTTGGTTCATAGGTAAATGGATACATGGCCGTTTATGGTGTGTGCCGTGTGTTAGTAAATTTGTGTTTGGTAGTCGCTGTATGTGTGTGTGATGAGTCGCTCGCCGCTCGAGTGGCAGGTGATTTGTGAGTGAAGTGGAGTTGGTTGTGGTATTCGTTTAAGAGGACTCTACTGCGGTTTCCGATAGTTGTCTTTACATCACTTGATCAACCACTGAAGTGTATATTCTCCCTCGCAGGCTGAAAGTTCATTTGCATAGAGACTATTTAGTTCAACGAATATGTGCTAGATTCCAAACCTGTAGGAAGCTAACTCGCAGTCTCAGAACCGAGATAATGAACATGGTGACCTGTATGTTGAGATTTTTCGACAGAAGTGAGTATAAAAATTAGCACCCAAAGCGCATTTTGTTTTTTATGTGTGGCAAGTATTCCTATGAAAAAAATCACATTTCGAATTATGTCATAATCAATTTAAGGAAAGGTCTACTGAATTCAGTGACTCAAGATTATTGAGAGAAGGGTGTCGTGTGCAGTATGTTGTTACAAGTTGTGTGTTCTGTGAGCATATGGAATGAGGTGCTGGAGAAGACAAAAGCAAGTTGTTGCTGTTATGGCATCGCCTCCTACAACTGACTTTTGGTCGGACCCATTGACTAGTCGACTGACCTCTGTAGGTAGACTTAATGGTACTGATTGATTCGAGTCGTCAAGGTATTATTGCCTCTTCTTTTGTCTTGCTTCCTTTTGTAAAATCTCTAATCTCGTGAGCCTGAAGAGTTGTTGTGGTGGATCCTCAAGATTGTAACGTGTTTGTCGGCTTGATAATGCTAGTTGCACTCCAATATGATCTTTTGAAATCACGTTCGCATAGCACAAGGTTTCCACCTTTCACATGCTGTGTAACCGATGAAATTGCCCTTTTCATTTATGTTATTTGGTCAACCATGTTTCCCACGTGGGTAGAATTACAAAAGTATTGAGACCAGTCACTATCAGGATTCCTACTGCTGTGTTCCTCTTATTAATAGCAGCCTCGCTCACCATGTGGCGTCAATGAAGCGTGCGAGAGAAATCTAGAGAAGGATTCGCAGGCTATGAGGGCAAAAATGATCTTCATGTGCTTTGGCAAGATGGTGGCTCCATCGCGAATAGATCATAGAATAGCTCTCCTTTCTTAAGTCCACAATGAAATCCGTCGAAATCTCTCCCAGGATTCTCCATCTTGTAATTTAATTCATTAGAACATGACATTGTACGTCACGCGATAATGTGATAAAAGAGCGCTAACAAGGAATAAAAAATATTCTTATAGGGAAGCAAACTATCATTAGTGTTGGTAAGATTTTGCGCTTCTAACCTTCGAACACAAAATGGACTAGCTATAGACTCTTTTTTAAATAAGAAGTAAATCACTGCAACACATTATAAAAAGCCGAAGTTAATCAAATATACTCCTCACGAACACAGATTTGTGATAGCCTATGGACTCCTATGGCCTTCTTAGTCATGTCTCTCTATCTCTCTGATGCACATATTGAAGAATACTCTTGTGTTAAGAACGCTCTCCATGTTGGTCATTTTTCATGTGCTCCCTCCGTATCGATTAAACACACTGCTCATTACCCGACTTTTTCTTGGCATGGAAATCTGAGCATTCTTAAATATAGTTCTACAGTTCTCCTCTCCGTGCCAGAAAAATTGTACAGAGAGTATAGAGAACAGCAAAACATTGTGGTATCTCATCGTACACGACTATGAGTTTGATTGATATAGCATATTTCAAATAATCGATCGCCGTAGAGCACACACGTTGAACCTGTATATCCAGCTGATGTAAAGAACGTCGTGCTCTAGAATGGCGATATTTCAATCTCCTCCGGAGGCTCTTCCATTGGAGTGTAATTGTATATGTGTGTTCCTTGTACAATACTTCTTGAATGTGAGGAGACATTAATTGATTAAAATCTTCACGGTTGGATAGATGACAACATTGTAAAACTACTTTTTGATTATGGAAGAAGATACTTTATTACTTTCGTGTGGACCTGTATAATGTGCAACGTGCTCGTCGTTGTTGTCCACTTTAAATTAATATATTCGCGCCGACACAAGTTTTCAGGATAGAGGCCATGATCTCACCAGTGATATGGAGTCTTTAATACCAAAGAAAGAAAATTGGCACGTGTGTGCTTTTAGCCATGCAAGATTTCTCATAATGTTATTGACACCGACTCCATTTGCGCAATCGATTTGCGTTGTTCTATATTTTTCTGCCCTATTGCACAAATAGGATAACCGTTCGCACTCAGGACACGTGATATTATCCCGAAGATGCTTTCATCGTTTCCGATCACAGTATTTGTGACACCATTCCTCGCTAATCAGATGCAACCTACAGATGAGTAAGTGGACAGCCTACAATTGTGGTGTTTAGTCACTTATCGCCTGCCATACTCGACCACGAAAAATAATTCTTAGACAAGGAGAACGATTTTGATAATGGTAGTATCTCTTCCGCATGTCCCTTGTGAATATTACAACAATCATAGCATTAGTAGCAATCTCCGCAATAATTGAGACTGTAGAAAAAACCGTCGTCAGCCTGTTAAATTCGCAATGTCAACCAGATAATGTGCCAGAATGAAGAACAATGTTACCGTGGCTTAGTCCTTACCGAAAAGAGGTCAGGCAGGAAGGCAACCAGCTTAACTTCGACGTTATGTGCAACTGCCCAAGAGATGGCATATGCAAGTGACGACAGATACATTGATGAAGCACAAAAATGCTGCTTAGTCTATCGGAATAGAGACACACAGACACAGGCTAGCCCCTGTAATGCAAACATGGCAGATAACGCAGATGGATGAAGTAAAACTGTTGCGTTAGTCTTCGAATACGCGCAAATATAAACTGGTCACGTCCCATTATCTGCAATGTAAATAATGTAGATGGAGACAAGTTGCTGCTAGTATCTCGAAACACAAAAAGAGCAAACAGGAAAAAGGTTAGCCCTTATGCAATGCCGAGAATGTGATAAAATCATAAGGTGTGAAGTTTTTTCAAATAAGGAGAAAATTTGACGAAGATAAACTTCTCAGAGGTGACGATAGATCTTCTCAGTATCTCGTGGTTTGATCTTATACCTGTTCTTGACGCATATATCGTTGTGTAATCTGGCTTGTCGTTAGCGTGTCGCCAGTGGTTTTTCGGCCACCATCATGTGTAGTATGAAGGAAGAAGTTCTATAGGTAGTTCTCTTCAGATGTTCCCCTTATGCAAGAACAGCTTTTTGTAATAGCACGGCTTATGCCTTTGTGATAACAATGTCAATTCCAAATTTCTTTTTCGATTTCATTTTCTAACAAAGGCTGGTGTAACCTCTATCTTTTTGTCTCGATACATGTTCTATAATTTGTTCACTTTGTTATAAAAAAATTTTGGAGACTAGTAATTACGAACAAGTGATGATGATTCTTGATGTAGCAGTTTGGTTTGCTTTCTTGCGTGATGAAAGTGATTTCTTTGCAATCAACCGGAGCATTTCATGGATTTATGAGTATTTTATCACCCCCTCTGAACACAGTGCTTGTGGAATTTTGTTGCTCAATTCTTTAAATATAGGTAGCACCCTGGTAACGCAATTATGTGTCCAATTGCTCACATATGTGTCCTCTGATGCATTGTGAGGCTCGTTCTCTTGGAAGGCATACTTGCCATGCTCAACAGTCAGTGAATTCATAACTATCTGAGGTTTGAAAATTGTTGAGTTTTTGTCAAGGGCAGGGAGTTTATCTCATCGAGCTACTGCATGTGTTCCCGCTCATGTACAAACTCTTCTGCCTAGTCATGTTTTCGTTTGTTCGCTCATAAAAGGGTGATATCTCAACATCTTTTGACGTTCCTCACGGCAACGCGTCGTCGCGCCTAAGTATTTTTACATGGTGGAGATTCTTTCCACCTTTTTTCCTCACTCTGTTTTCATGTGCTATTTATTTGAGAAGCACAAGGAAACCTTTTCCAGACGCCACACTCTCTCATTCAAATTACTTATCCCATGATGTAATAACTCAAGTGAGTTATATAAGCTTGCATGCTTTACTTCATCTTCGTTGTTTGGCTTATCATTGATAAGGTAACACTCAGAAAAAGTGTTACGTATATGTTGATTGTGTTGGGTATATGGTAGAGAGTAGTCAAAATAGTTTAATCTTTTGGTATATGAAACTTTAAAGCACTCTCCACTCTCTCTTCTTGTACCGTTCTTGGTCCAGGTCTCTCGCAAAGAGATCAATTGTGCGAGTCCATGATTTTCTTGTGTCATACTGCGAGGGAGGGGAAATTTTGAGTAGAGTTCCTCTCGCTTCAAAATTCTGCCAGCCACTATTATATTCTGAATGGCCAGCCAGCCCTAGTTGTTATCACTGTTGGTGCATGGGCTCGTTCTTGTGACCCGTTGGGCTGCTGCTCTTGCTGCACCGGTGTGTTTCGCGTAGAACAGAAATATTCAAATCTCGATGAACTCACGTTTCCGGAATTTTGAGGGTCCTCCTCAAAAATCTCTCCAGGTTTGCCTCCGAGTTATTCACTGATAATCGCATATGCAAGGATTGGTTGAATGCTTGCAGATTCTGAAGGTTTGTATTTTTTCGATGGACGAGAATTGGCAATTCTTTGTAGGCTGAATCAGTTGTGGAAGACAATGCCATCACTGATTGGGCGTTATACACGTTAACTGAGTTGCTTATCAACTGAAGTGTGGTGTCCTGAAAGAACTCTTCACTAAGTTCGCTGGAATTGTGGTATTTGTGATAGTATTGATGAGATACTCACTACAAAACTATCTGCTCACTCCCTATGTTTCCAGTAACAATCTGGTTGAATCAATATTTGACAACTTCCACTTACATTTCCTTCAGGAACATATTGAAATAAATAGATGGAGTGAAGTGAAATTCTGGATAATATATATTAGTATAAGAGAATCATGTTGTTGTACGGTGCATGATCCCAATGTGCTTATTTCGCAACACTCACGTGAGTCCAGAAACCTCACGCTAAGTGTGGAGCATAGCGTTAATAACGACTCATACCCCGCTACTAATAAAAAGCATGGGTCAATTATCCTAGGGTCACAGGAGCGTTGGTTAGAGTTTTATTGCGAGGTATAACAAAAGTTGCTCAACTCATCATAAACAGAAAAAAATTGTCAGTCAGTAGGTAATAGTCACTCACAAGGTACCTCATGAAATAAGCTTCAGAGGTATCGTCCACCTATAAAAGAGAATATATATGATTGGCCTTTCAGCAGATTTCTCAGTCCTCAGTACGGCATATATGAATTCAGACACTCAAATGAAGGATCAGAAGAACTTCCCACTTCCACCAAGCGTGCACGACAACAGCGCTCTCTCGAGATGAAATACAATCTCGTAACGGAACATAAAACTTAGCACAGAATAAGTGCGTATACTACCGATCCGAAATTGAAGAACTTTATCCTAGAGGTCCAGTGGTACATAATTCGTATACAGCTGTATGCCAAAGTGCTTGATTTTTCTAGTTCTTTATAAGGAACACTCAAAGTAAACTAACTTCAGACATTGTAGGCCCTCGCAAGTGTGAGTGTTGAAAAGTTTATGAGTAACAACATATCACTGGCTTAAATAACTCTTTCTCGAGGTGTTATGATAGGCTCGATAGACAAAAATCTTCATGCCTGAGCTTATTCTAACAAACGTTGGCGTGAAACCGGTTTGGTCTCTTAGAAAACTTGAGACATGCATATATACATCCTTAACTTTCTTCCGGCACACCTAGTAGAAATGAAGCGCCTTAATTGCTTAGAAGATTAATTGCAGAACCATCAACAAATCTTGACACCCGAATTCTGCGTCGTTTTCCCAAAGCTTCTGCATTTAATTCGCTTAACATATGAGTATCACACACTTACAGATAGACGAATAGGTAAAGACATTTCATTAGGTGATCCAATAATATATCCAGCATGTATACCGCGGTTAGGGTGTGCTCCTGTCGATGTGCAGAGGTAATGGATGGCGACTATCCTAGTAGGGCGAATGATAATTTCTCATTTATATATGGTTTTGTGAATAGGATCTTTTAGGCACATCATTCTTCCTTAATACTCTTCTTTGATACTAATTCTTTGTTATTGCGCATTGCCATCCATACCTAGCTTCCATTTAGATTCAATCGTTTTAAAGAATGTGTCCCTCTTTAGGGCCCTTTTTGTTAAGAATTCTATTATGCTCGTTTGTCGACTTCGATTGGTTATATGTGTCCACTCCCGCCACTATTAAGGAACTATTCATCTAGTGTCGCTGTTGAGATTGCGCCAACCGTGAATATCATGTGAAATTAGTTATGTCCACGCATCTCTGGAATCCCGCAATCGGCATCAAAACAATCACTGGTTCATGGATCAAATCTCGCCCACAACTTTCTTAGTCACTGCCCTGTATGACGCTGCTTCAACCCATTTGGTAAAATAATCAATTGCCACCAGGATAACCTGTGCCCGTTTGATGCGGCAGGCTCAATAGGTCCAATAACATCCATTCCCCAGGCGGCGAATGGCCACGGTGAGCTTGTTGTAGTAAGCTCGTTTGGAGGCACCTTTATCATGTCTGCATGTATCTGACAGCGATGGCATTTGCAAACATACTGGATACAGTCTATTTCCATAGTCATCCAAAAATATCCTGCTCGGAGTATCTTCTTTGCTAGGACAAAGCCATTCATGTGCGGCCCGCAGGTCCCTGCGTGCACTTCGTCCAATAGTTTGGATGCCTCTTTTGCTTCGACACACCTTAGTAAACCCAAATCGGGAGTCCTCCTATACAGGATTCCCCCACTGTGAAAGAAGTTGTTGGATAATCTCCGAAGTGTGCGCTCCTGAGTGGCGTTGGCAAGTTCTGGATATTCTCCTGTTATCAAGTGCTCCTTGATGTCGTGGAAGCATGGTTTTCCGTCCGTTTCTTCCTCAACGTGAGCACAATAAGCTGGCTGATCATAGATCTTTACTGGGATGGGATCAATGAAATTTGTGTCTTGATGCTGGATCATGGATGATAAAGTAGCTAGTGCGTCGGCGAACTCGTTTTGGACCCTGGGACATGTTGAAATTCCGTTTTTGTGAATCTTTTCCTTAACTCCTGTATGTGATGCAAGTAGGGGAGTATCTTGGAGTTCTTGGTTGCCCATTCTTCTCGAACCTAATGTATGAGCAAGTCTGAATCGCCGATCACTAGCAGCTCCTGAATGTTCATGTCAATGGCCATCTTGAGCCCCAGGATGCAGGCTTCGTATTCGGCCATGTTGTTGGTGCAAGGAAATCTGAGCTTGGCGGATACCGAGTAGTGCTGGCCGGTTTCTGATACTAGAACTGCTCCTATGCCAACTCCTTTGAAGTTTGCTGCTCCGTCGAAAAACAACCTCCAACCCTCGTAGGATTCTGCAATATCTTCTCCTACAAAGGACACTTCTTCATCAGGAAAATACATTTTCAGGGGTTCGTATTCTCCGCCGACAGGATTCTCAGCAAGGTTGTCTGCTATGGCTTGGCCCTTGATCGCTTTTTGAGTTACGTAAACAATGTCGAATTCACTTAGCAGGATTTGCCACTTGGCGAGCTTGCCAGTGGGCATGGGCTTCTGGAAGATATACTTCAGCGGGTCCATCCTTGATATGAGTTAAGTAGTGTAGGAACAGAAATAATGCCTCAATTTCTAAGCTACCCAAGTCAGAGCACAACAGATGCGCTCCAATAAAGAATACCGGGCCTCGTACGGGGTGAACTTCTTGCTGAGATAGTAGATGGCTTGATCCTTTCTCCCCGTTTCATCATGTTGTCCCAGAACACAACCGAATGCTCCATCCAAAACCGCAAGATATTCGGGCGGAACCAAGACTGGCGGCGTTGATAGGTATTCCTTGATTCTATCAAAGGCTTTCTGACAATCGTCAGTCCACTTAGTAGCATCGTCTTTCTTCAACATCTTAAAGATGGGTTCACAAATGACTGTGGACTGAGCTATGAACCGGCTGATATAGTTGAGCCTCCCCAGGAAACTCATTACGTCCTTCTTGTTCTTTGGCGGTGGCAATTTATGAATGGCTTTGACCTTTGATGGGTCCAATTCTATTCCTCGACGACTCATGATGAAACCTAGTAATTTTCCAGCAGGAACCCCGAATGCACACTTGGCGGGATTCAGTTTCAGATTGTACTTCCTCAATCTATTCAAGAACTTTCTCAGGCCTTCCATATGATCAGTGGCTTTCTTGGATTTGATGATGACATCGTCCACATATACTTCAATCTCCTTGTGTATCATGTCGTGAAAGATAGTAGTCATGGCTCTCATATAGGTGGCGCCAACATTCTTCAACCCAAATGGCATCATTTTGTAACAATACATTCCCCACGGCGTGATGAAAGCTGTTTTCTCTGCATCTTCCTCATCCATCCATATCTGATGATATCCGGCGAAACAATCAACAAAGGACTGCAACTCATGCTTGGCGCAATTATCGATAAGAATGTGTATGTTCGGCAAGGGGAAGTCATCTTTGGGACTGGCCCGGTTAAGATCCCGGTAGTCGAACAAACTATAACTTTCCCATCTTTCATTGGTACTGGCATGATGTTTGCTAACCATGTCGGATACTTTATCACTCTGAGAACCTTAGCTTTGACTTGCTTAGTAACCTCTTCTTTGATTTTCAAACTCATGTCGGGTTTGAATTTCCTGAGCTTCTGTTTTACCGGCGGACAGGCTGGATCTGTTGGCAGTTTGTGAGCTACAATGGACGTGCTGAGACCAGCCATATCATCATACGACCAGGCGAATATGTCCTCATACCCTTTTAGAAATTCCGCGTACTCTTCCTTTTCTGATGGTGACAGATGAACACTGATGCGCGTTTCCTTGACATTCTCTCTATCCCCAGGTTGACGACCTCAGTTTCGTCCAGGTTAGACTTAGGTCTATTCTCAAAGTCCTCGACCTCTTTAACGATCTCTTCTGGTATCTCATCCTCTTCTGAGTCTATATCCTTTTGCTGTGTTGTTTCGTTGCAAGTCACAATCGTTGGTTCATCATCAAAGTAAGTAATAGTAATGCTGTGTGAAAATAGAGTAAATGATAGAGAAAATAATAAGAGCGAGATATATGATAAACTGAAATGCTTTGACTAAATTCATGATTGTTTGGAACATCGGAGCTCTTTTTCAAAATTAAAGACAATGCGGAAAAAAATCAGCTAGTGAAAAGTAAAATGAGATGCATGGTGCTTTTGTTTAGCCTTGCTACCCCGAAGCTTTTCGGGCCCTGACAGTTCTAATTGACCAATTGCTGAGGCGGTCTCCTCGGTTCACCGCTTTTATGGAAGGGCCTTCCTCCCCTTCCTCCTTGAAAAGAACACAGCAATCCATATCCTCATCCTCCAGAAATAGATTCTTCATGGCTGCCAATGTTTCATCTTCTTCTGACCCATATATAGTATCTGCCGGTTGGAAGGTCTGCTCCATGCTAGGTATCGGAAGCTCCAATGGATAGTAGGGTCCGCGCCATGGTGGCGACCAGTTCTGGAATTCTTCCCAAGTATAACCGTACCCTAAGCCAAATGTAGTACCATGCTTCTTTAGTTTGATGGGCTTAGTGATCCCCTGGAGGTTTTTGCCGAGTCCCTTTCCAGGCTCGTACCCACACCACTTCAGGATACTTTCAATCTTGTTATCCCACCACTTATCCTTGTCTACAGCGTTAACTCTTTCAATGTGGTGGTATGTTTCTCCGCCTATTCTCCTTCTGCCTCCAATCATTGGGATGGTGTGGCGACTATATATGGGGTTACTACCATCGCCATGAATAATCACCTCCTGGTGATTCCATTCGAATTTCACTGTCTGATGCAGGGTCGATGCTATTGCTCTAGTGGCATGGATCCAGGGCCGTCCTAACAGCAAGTTGTAGGATGTCGGGACGTCTATCACTTGAAAGTCGACATCGAACCATGTTGGCCCCATTTGCAAGCATAGGCTGATTTCTCCAATAGTAGCCCTTTGGGACCCATCAAAGGCCTTGACATTGATAGCCCCATCTTTCATTTCATGCAGACTTTTTCCCAAGGTTCTGAGAGTTATCAGCGGACAGATGTTGAGGCTAGATCCACCATCGATCAGGACTCTAGTGATGAAATAGTCCTCGCGTTGCACGGTGATGTGCAGTGCCTTGTTGTGGCTCAGTCCTTCCGGTGGCAGCTCATCTTCGTGGAAGGTGATTTTATGGCTTTCCAGCACTTGTCCTACCATATTTTCCATTTCGCCTCCAGTTATGTTGCTGGGCACATAAGCTTCGCTCAGTATCTTCATTAAGGTATTCTTGTGAGCGTCAGAGCTCTGTAGAAGAGCTAGGATGGAGATCTGTGCTGGTGTTTTGTTTAATTGCTCAACGACCGAGTACTCCTTAGCTTGTATTTTCCTCCATAAATCGTTGGGCCCAATTTCAATAGGCCGTCCCGAGGCTTGCTTACTGGACTCAGATAAGTGTTCTGGGGTATAAATCCTCCCTGTTCTGGTCATTCCTTGTGCAACAATTGTTTCTCCTGTCTTGGTCTTTCCTTTCCTCCTAGCTTCGGCAGTGTAATCCCATGGTATGACATTTGAGTGGAATGGTGTTATGTCTGACATTGCCACAGGAATAGGTACCCTTGGGGGTAACACAGCAACTTCAAAGGGTGCAGGTGCTTTTGGAACTCTAAATTCAACCTCAATTGGCCTGGACGCCTTTGCAGAAGGAGGCGCTTCAAATTCGAGAGGTATAGACATGTTTACTTCATCGTCCCTGGAGGGCTGATTCTGTACAACAATTGGGCTAAGTGTAACTGCTGGTTTCTTTGGTTTACCACCTTCAGCAATC
>NW_017670880.1:255229-259659 GCF_001879085.1 Nicotiana attenuata | reverse complement strand
GCATACTCGCGAAATTCTTCGGTAGATTTCTTCTTCAAATTCTTGATGTAGAATACATCCGGTGCATTCTCTGTATTGAATCGGAATCTATCCATGAAATTCGAGGCCATGCCTACCCAGCTTGTCCATTTCTTGGGGTCCTGGCTGATGTACCAGGATAAAGCATCCCCCTTCAGACTTCTCATGAAGAGCGTCATACGGATCTTCTCATCCTTTCCGACTCCGACCAACTTATCGCAATATGTCCTCAGGTGGACCCTGGGATCTCCTGTTCCATCGAACATTTCAAACTTGGGAGGTTTGTACCCCTCCGGAAGTTCAACATCTGGCTGAATGCAGAGGTCTTCATAATTTAACCCCTCGATACCTTTGTTACCTTCCACGCCCTGAACTCGGCTGGTCAATTTCTTGAGTTCTACTGCTAAGTTCCTGATAAGGGAGTCTTTGTCATCAGACTCAGGTGCACTTGAGATTGGTTGAGTGTAATGGGGTGCAGTATCCACATAAATAGGAGTGTTGTGGAGATGGTCATTTGTGGTGTTCAGTGGCTCGGGAATGAGTAGTGGAGTGTTGTTCGGAGTGTGTCATGCGTTGCAGTGTTGGGTATGAATGGGTTCTATCTGTGATTGTGGGGTGTTTTGGGAGGTGCGGGATTCTGGGTGTTGACATCAGGAGCGGTGAGAGAAATTGACAGGTTCGCCAAGTTCCGAACCTGCTCCAGTTCTTCTTGGAACTTTAATAATTTTTGCTCAAGTTGGGTAGCAGTTTCCTTAGCAACCGGGGTACCCTGAGGAACCTCAATTTCCTTTCTGGCGCTCGGATCTCCATTCTGCCTTTGTTCTTGTTCCGGATAGGAGGAGGAGGAGGAGGAGGTGGAGGGCCCTTGGATCTTGTGGAGTATGATGATCATGCCAAAATGCACGAACTAACCTTTGGGGAGGGGAATAGAAAATAAAAGAAAAACAAAAGGTAACAAGTTAGTGCAGGTTATGAGGAAAAAATATTGCAGTATTTAAACACATTGTGCAAGAATATAAATCGTGTCCTAAATTGGGTGCCTCGTTGTGCCTGAGGTAGGCCTAGCGACAAGTTGATTTGGAGAACTTATAATGCTAAATGCCTCATTTTATTGATAAAAATAAGACGAATCCCAAAATGACGCTAAAATTGCATAAGCGAATTGTCACTAATGGCCATTGGCCTTATTACATTTTAAAGCGGAAATAAACTCCTATTTACTTGGTCCTAGAAGGACCTTCCCCATGTTGAATGTTCTCGTTGATCAAATCCTCCAGTTTTTCGCTAGCCTTGATGACCCTCTCTTTCCATTCATGGATTTGGTCACTTGATGGGAGATTCCTCCACCAGGTCAGCAAGAGTGAGGGCGTGCTAACAATATCGAAGTTGGGGACTTTGTTCTCCATTTTCTGCAAAACAAAAGGGTTAAGACCATATCCCCCACCGGACTCGACTATTTAAACCAATAATTAGCATAAAAGTATTTAGTTCTCCAAATAAATGCACAGAATATGGTGGCGTCCGTTTGGGTTTCAAGGAAACCCAGTGGACTTTGGACAAGGCTAAATTAAAGAGTCATTATGTGGACAGCATAACTGACTCGACTAGGTTTGACAGTGATGCATGCACAGTTAAACAGAATAAGGTTTCTATGGGGTATTAGACCGGTACCCTTGAGCGGACAACTCAAGAGGGAAAGGCAAGGAGCCGTCGACTGCACCGCTGATCGACTGGTTTTACCGCAAATAAGCCTTTGCCAAATTTAGGGGTAAAAATATCGGAAGAGCGCAACAACTCATTATAAGCGTTGCTATGGTATTTGTTTGGCACGAGTGGAATATGATGTTGAAGATGCAGTTCACAAGAATGAAACAAATTGACATGTATTTTCATGCTCATACAATAAATGTTTACAATAATTGCTCAAAAATTACAACGGTATTGATGGAAAGCGGTAAATGAAAGTAATTAAAGAAAAAGAAACAAGAGAAACAAGTCGGTTTCGAATAAAGGCATTAAACAAAAGCAATAAAAGAAAACAATAAAGTCACATATAACATGAAATGGTAAAAGCCTAAAGAGTCCCCAGCAGAGTCGCCATGCTGTCGACGCCCTTTTTTTCCCAAGAAATCGGGTTTACGACATCTTTTTGGGAAAAGACAACTCTATTCCCGTTTGGGAATTGGGTTTTGGAATTGAAGAGTCGCCACCTAATGATTATAATGCATTAGGACACGTTAAGGAAGGATTTGAGATGAAGAACCAGAGTTTGGGTAAGAGCTAGAAATTATCTCGAGGGGAAGGTGTTAGGCACCCCTCAAGATCCACTAGTGTGGTTCCCGGCCATGTTGTGACTTTAAGTGCAAACAACAAGTAAACAAGCAAGAATTACAAATGCGAGGGGGTTTTCATATAATAGTTGCAAATAATTTGAAATTCAACGAAGTTAAAGAGGCTAAAATTTGAGAAGAAAGTAGTTTTCGAAATAAAAATAAACAGATAAAGGGAGAGGGGTCCTATGTTTATAAATAATATGGATCACCCCACACAACACCCGGTAACCGTTTATACACGTGGTGTTATCGCGTGGTCATCATATCCATATCTACCCTTCCCACCCCATTAAGGTATTAAAGCGCGGAATGTCTCGTTACTTATTGCATGCTAGTACCCGTCCCAATCCTATCAGTCCCGGAGGCATTTGGACTAACTAGTCCTAATGGGAGAGGGGTTTGGGGCCTTTTGGAGAGTTTTCAAAGGATAAAATACTAAGGCGTCAATCAAAACACATAATGCAAGTAAAGGGGAAAGCAAATAAGCAAGTAGGGCTCACATAAGCCTCCTAAAATCAGATAAAGCCATAGAGTTTAGCATGTCTTGTACGTACTGGTTTAGTCTTAAATTAAATTAAAGCGATAAGCGTACTGGTTCAACACATATTTTTTGGACAGGAAGTCTACATTAGGCCTACTCGAATGCAGTTGTCTAATACTGATCCAGTTGATTAGTTAAACCTATTCTGTCTATGTGTTGGATAGAACTACTGATTTTAAAACACAAGCTGATTTTAAAAGAAAATTTCAGAGTAACAAAAAAGTTTCAGAAAAGGGTACGTGGTTTAACAACTAAACGAGTTCCAGAATGCAGATCGGTTGGGAAATGTTTACCAGAGTTCATGCGAGTAGGTTTAGAAAGAAAAGTCATTTGTTTTAGTAAAATCAACTCTGTTTTGAATAAGTGAGACAATTTTTGGTTTCGAAATCCCTATAGGCATGCTTTCTATACGTGATACCCTTTTAAATACTAATGGAAGCCTTGTAAACCAAGATATCTACATATGCCATTTTATTATTGAACCTATCTGTTTGCCTAATGATGCTATTATATGCAGAGTTGCAAACCCCTATAGGCTTGGTATCTACATGCGTAGTTGCAGAATTCAAAAGTTAAATCCTATAGACATGCTTTCTACGTATGAAATTGCACAAATTAGAGACAAAATCCTATAAGCATATTTTCTACCCTTTGTGCATAAAATTAACCCCTCCCTTTTTCACTAAATCCCCATGAGTTTATACAATTCATTACAGACCAGTAGAACAAGACTGAAATTAAAAGTACATCAGAAGCTATCAGCTACATCCGAGCAGCCTAATTCAGACTTAGTGTCTAATAATACGAGATTGAGCCACTTCCGAGATCAAGATTTCCAAAGCCCTCTTATCTAGGGTGTTGCAGAGATCCAAGGAGTTTCAGGAACCCCATGCAGTGCTTACACCCAAGATATTAATCAGAATGAGTTATAGTGCAGTGTGGAAGAGCCAACCCTCAGGTGTCCAAGTTCAGAGGGAGCTCAGGGGTCCCAAAGCAAGGCTCACAAGAGAGGGGCAGAACTTAAATTCTAAGAATGAGTACAAGTGCAAGAGGGGGGGGGAGGAATGCCAAGGCAGGCTGGTGGTCATACCTAACCATGAGGTAGGCTGGCACACCCCTGACCAAGCCTGTTCAGCCAGCAAATAAGAGCACAGACCTATTGAAGGTCAGACTATGGTCTAGACAGTGATTAGGACACTGCCAGACCAAGGTCTTAAGCTCAAGATACATATAAAGGGGAAAGGGGAATGGGAATTGAAAGAGTTTAGGACTCAGGGAGTCCAGTCCATATACATGAACAACAATGTCAAGTGATGTCATGTTTCTGAACCATAACTCAACATACAAAGGGATTGGGGGATAGGGATTCATGTAGGAGCATAGCAAAGAGACAAACCAACTTGCAAAATTTACATTATGGAAGCAGTAAACCCATAAAGAATGAACTGGAGAATAAACACATAGGGGAGTGGCAGAAATAAACAAAGGTAACATACCAGTTGCAGAGAAGCAAGCAAAGAGAAGCAGGATACTTCAAC
>NW_017670880.1:227825-254443 GCF_001879085.1 Nicotiana attenuata | reverse complement strand
ACATGTGAGGCCAAGCTATGGCAAGGAGAGGTAGCATACAGTAATAGCATGATAGTCATGTAGGTCAAATTTCGTTAGTAAGAGAGAAAAGATCAGAAGCATGCAAAAGGTTAGGTGAAAACCTTTCTGAAAACATAATCGAGTTTGACAGATAGTAAGAAAGCAGAATCAAAAGAATCACACAAAGAGATGCTGAAACCTTCAAATAAAGTAGAACAATTTCAAATTGGAGAATCGCACAAGTAAACTTCAGGAACTTGAGTAAACCCCGAAGAAACTAGGGTTTTTCGAAATCAATCGAGTTTAGAGGCGATAAACAAGTAAAACAAACAAACAGTCTCAGAAGCTCGAATAAACCCCCAAAATTAGGGTTTTCGACACTAATCAGGTGCAAACAAAGTAAATCAAACAGATAGACTCAGAAACTCAAACAAATCTCCAAAAATTAGGTTTTCAACACCAATCAAACTTAGAGATGATAAACAAATGAATCGAACAAAATATTAACAAACAGACTCAGAAACCCTAGTTTGAAATCAAAAGATTTTAAAAAGGAAAATCGGGGAAAACGTTTAAAACATCACATATAGCACAGATCGAGCACAGATCGAGCAAATAAATGAAAAAGAACCTCGAATAGGCTAGGGTTTCTGAGAACCCTAGAAACGAGAAAGGCTTGGAAGAGACAAGATCAGATCCGGAGTCGATAAGGTCGGAATCAGGCTCAGGAGGCTAAGACACGCCGGAGCAAGGCCGGAGATGGCTGGAAACTTCGAATCGATGAAGGTCTGAGCGAGGACCTTCGAGGTCTGGCCTCGAACCTTCAGGTATCAAGCACGTGAGAGCAGTAGGGGGTGAGAATAGGTCGTCCATGGTTAGAACAGCCATAGATTCCGGTGGATTTGGGGTTGGAGGTGGCAGAGAGCGATTAGGGTTTCGAGAGAGCTCGAGAGCGTTTGAGAGAAGAGAGGAGTTAGAGGCGGCGCTCCTGAAAGAATGGGGTAGGGTTTAGGGGTCGTTTGGAATTAAAAAGGAAAGAAGAGATCTGGGTCGTTGATCAAAATGATCAATGGCTCAGATTTTAAAAAGAAAACGGGCGGGTTTGGGCGATTGGATCAAGTAATCGGGTTTAAATTGATTTGGGGGTTGGGATTGGGTTGAATTGGGGTGCAAATTGGGCTGTAATTGAAATGAAATTGAGGCCAGATTTTAAATAGCTACTTTTCCCCCGTTTTATTTTATAAAAATAGCAATGATGGTTTTAAAAATAAATTAAAAATACTGAGTAAACTAATATTACATAAATATTAACTTAAAAATACTGGAACTAATTTTGTAATTATGAAATGCTATTAATCACAAAACAGGCTATAATTGCAATTATATGCAATTTAGCTTTAAAAATACCAGATAAATTTGTAAAAATATGCAAAAATTACCTTAATTATATTTTGGTGCAAATGTGAGAATAAAAATGAATTATTTGCCAAAATGATAATTTTGGGAATAATTATTGGATTTTGTTGTATTAAAATAGGCAATGAATTGGTTTAAAAATCATTAAAAATGCCAGAACTCTTGGGTGTGCTTATATATGCACATATATGCTATTTTGGAAGTATTTTGAGTATAAAATTACTAGGGAAAAATTGGGTATCAACAGTAATCTGCCTGGCACCTCCGCGCTGCACCGTGTCTCTAAGGACACACAAATGGGTATCATCATACTGCCGATCACGGATACGCTCCAATAATGAAGAACGAGCGACCGTGCAAGCTAACACGCGACTGGGCACAGAAACATCCAGTCTCACAAACTGATTAGCTAAAGCCTGAACATCCAAAGCAAGCGGCCTCTCACCAACCGGAATATAAGCAAGACTGCCCATACTGGCTGACTTCCTACTCAAAGCATCGGCCACCATGTTGGCCTTTCCCGGATGATATAGAATGGTGATATCATAATCTTTCAACAACTCCAACCACCTTCTCTTCCTCAAATTCAGCTCCCTTTGCTTGAACAAATACTGAAGACTCTTGTGGTCCGTGAACACCTCACATGCCATGCCATACAGATAATGCCTCCAAATCTTCAATGCGTGAAGTATGGTTGCCAACTCCAAATCATGAACCGGATAGTTCTTCTCATGAATCTTCAACTTCCGCGAAGCATAGGCAATGACCTTGCCATCCTGCATCAACGGTGCACCAAGCCCAATACGGGAAGCATCACAATAAACTGTATAAGGCCCTGAACATGTGGGCAAAACCAACACCGGTGCCATGGTCAGAGCTGTCTTGAGCTTCTGAAAGCTCGCCTCACACTCATCCGACCATCTGAACTGGGCACCCTTCTGGGTCAACCTGGTCATCGGGGCTGCAATAGATGAAAACCCATCCACGAACCGACGATAGTAGCCTGCCAATCCCAAGAAACTCCGAATCTCTATAGCTGATGCTGTTCTAGGCCAGTTCTTGACTGCCTCAATCTTCTTCGGATCAACCTAAATACCCTCTACTGACACCACATGACCCAGAAGTGCAACTGAACTCAACCAGAACTCACACTTGGAGAACTTTGCATATAACTGACTATCTATCAGAGTCTGAAGAACCACTCTAAGGTGCTGCTCGTGCTCCTCCTGGCTGCGGGAATATATCAATATATCATCAATGAAGACTATCACAAACGAATCCAAATAAGGCCTAAACACTCGGTTCATCAACTCCATAAAAGCTGCTGGGGCATTTGTCAACCCAAATGACATAACCAAGAACTCATAATGCCCGTACCGAGTGAGGAAAGCTGTCTTAGGGACATCAGATGCCCTAATCCTCAACTGATGGTATCTAGATCGCAAGTCAATCTTTGAGAATACCTTGGCACCCTGAAGCTAATCGAACAAATCATCAATCCTCGGCAGCGGATACTTATTCTTGATTGTAACCTTGTTCAATTGCCGGTAATCAATACACATTCTCATTGACCCATCCTTCTTCTTGACAAACAACACCAGCGCATCCCAAGGCAAAACAGTGGGTCTAATGAAACCCTTCTCAAGCAAGTCTTGGAGCTGTTCCTTCAACTCTTTCAACTTCGGCGGGGCTATACCATACGGCGGGATAGAAATGGGCTGAGTGCCCGGAGCCAAATTAATGCAAAAGTCAATATCCCTGTCGGGTAGCATACCCGACAGGTCTGAAGGGAAAACCTCAGGAAACTCACGAACAACGGGCACCGAATCAATAGAGGGAATCTCAGCACTAGAATCAAGAACATACGCCAAATAGGACAAACACCCCTTCTCGACCATACGCCGAGCCTTCACATATGAGATAACACTACGGGTAGAATGACCAGAAGTCCCTCTCCACTCTAAACGAGGCATACCCGGTAAAGCTAAGGTCACAGTCTTGGCATGACAGTCCAAGATAGCGTGGTAAGGTGATAACCAGTCCATCCCGAATATAACATCGAAGTCAACCATGTCTAACAACAACAAATCTACACAAGTCTCAAGACCCCCAATCACCACAATTCAAGAGCGATGGACTCGATCGACCACAATAGAATCACCCACTGGTGTAGACATATAAACAGGAACACTCAATGAATCACTAGGCATGACCAGGTACGGGGCAAAATAAGATGACACATACGAATACGTAGACCCTGGATCAAATAACACTGAAGCATCTCTATCACAAACCAGAACCGTACCTGTAATAACTGCATCTAAAGCCTCAGCCTTAGGCCTGGCCTAAAAAGCATAACGTCGGGGCTAGTCCCCACCACCTTGAACCACATATCTGGGTCGGTCTTCTGCTGACTGGCCTCCACCTCTAGCGTCCTGAGCTCCACCTCTAGTACCTCTACCTCCACCTCTAGCACCTCTACCCCCACCTCTAGCTGGCTGGGCGGGCTGTGGAACACCTGGTGCCTGAACCATGGCACGAGAACCCTAATGCTGAGAGCTACTCGGTGCTCGAGGGCAAAACCTAGCAATGTGACCCGTATCACCACAAGTGTAACAAGCCCTCGGTTGTTGAGACTGCTGACCCAGTCGACCTGAATGACCACCCCAAAAACTCTAAAGCGGCGGTGCACTAATAGAAGCTGGCGGTGCACTGTAGGGATGCTGATCAGAATACTGCGTGTGAGAACCATGGCCACCTGAAGCACCGTGAGAAACCTGGAGTGCTGACTGAAAGGGCCTAGGAGGATGACCTCTATCATACAAATCCTGCCTCCATACGAGGCACCACTGAATCTGCCTAATTGACGAGGTCTCTTGTTTGCCCTATGACCACCCCCCTGCGATAATACCATCTCAACTCTCCGGGCCACATTGGCCGCCTCCTGGAAGGATATCTCACTCCCAGCCTCTCTGGCCATCTGAAGACGAATCGGCTGGATGAGTCCATCAATAAACCGTCTCACTCTCTCCCTCTCAGTGGGGAGTATAATAAGGGCATGGTGAGCCAAATCTATAAATCTGGTCTCGTACTGGGTGACGGTCATGGATCCCTGCTAGAGACGCTCGAACTGCCTCCGATAGGCCTCTCGCTGTGTAATAGGGAGAAACTTCTCCAGAAATAGTTGCGTGAACTGCTCCCAGGTCAAGGCTGGCGATCCTGCTGGTCTAGCAAAGCAATAATCCCTCCACCAAGTCTTGGCGGATCCAGACAAGCGAAATGTAGCAAAATCAATCCCATTGGTCTCAACAATCCCCATGTTCTAAAGAACCTCGTGGCAGCTGTCCAGATAATCCTGGGGATCCTCAGTAGATGCACCGTTGAAGGTAGTAGTGAAAAGCTTGGTGAACCTGTCCAATCTCCACAAAGCATCGGCAGACATAGCTGCTCCATCACCGGCCTGGGCCACCACACCCGGCCGAGCTGCTCCAACTGGCTAAACTGCTTGAGTCTGAATCTGGGGAGCTACCTGCTCCGGAGTGTGAGTAGCAAGAGTCTGGGCTCCTCCTCCTGTCTGAGAGACGGCTGGTGCTACAGGAAGTAAACCTGCCCTGGTGACACTCTCCATAAGGCCCACTAGACGGACCAGAGCATCCTGAAGAACTGGGGTGGCAATAAACCCCTCCGGGACCTGAGCTGGGCCCACTGGAACAGCTGGGGCTGGAACCTCGTCATCAAAATCAACCTGAGGCTCCGCTGCGGGTGCTGCTGCCCTGGCTGAGCTCCGCCCCTGCCTCGGCCTCTAGCACAGCCTCGGTCTCGCCCTTTGCCCCTCGTGGGAGCTGCTGGAGGCTCGGACTACTGATCGGTAGATGAGGAAGCGCGTGTTCTTTGAGAAACTCAACCGCACGACAAGAAAGAACAAATGTGAAACTTTTCCTAACTCTGTAGCCTCTGGGGGATAAATACAGACGTCTCCGTACCGATCCCTCAGACTCTACTAAGCTTGTCCGTGAATTTGTGAGACCTATGTAACCTAGAGCTCTGATACCAACTTGTCACGACCCGGATTTCCCACCCTCGGGAGTCGTGATGGCGCCTACTCGTAGAAGCTAGGCAAGCCACAACATTATAAATTCTTAACTCTTTTATTTTAATCTTTTTTTTTGTTTTTTATAAATCATAACAACAAGCGATAAACATTTAAATAACAGCGGATTTATGAGATTAAAGCGGAAAACTCAGAAAAAATAAGCCAAACAATACGGAAATCAACATATGCCTCTACCCAAGAACTGGTGTCACAACACTCACGGACTGCTAAGATTTACTACATGCAACTGTTTGAAAGAAAGTAATACTGTCTACCTCGAATACAAGTGATAACAGAACATAACAAGGGATAGAGGAGACGCCGGGCCTGCGGACGCCTGAAAGGCTACCTCGGTGTCTCGGTGGACTGAAGGCTGGCTCCCGAACTACTGCTGCTGACCAAATACTGCTCCGGTATCTGCACATAAGTGCAGAGTGTATCATCAGCACAACCGACCCATGTGCTGGTAAGTGCCTAGCCTAACCTCGGCGAGGTAGTGATGAGGCTAGACCAGACTACCACATAAACCTGTGCAGTTCAAATATATACAGCGGAAAAGAAATATAGAGATAACCAATCAATATTGGAGGGGGAGCATGTTGTGGGGAAGATAACAATTCTGAGTAAAAGTCATCAAGTAACGAAGGAAACAACATAACTCAGACATCAATAAAAAATCAGAAATCAATAAGTGCACGGCATCACCCTTCGTGCTTTTTCTCTCTTCCTCACCAAAACAATTATATAATAAAACGTGCACGGCATCACCCTTCGTGCTTTTACTCTCTTTCCTCACCATATAATCAATAGAATCGGCATGCAATGGTACATCGTGCGGCACGGCATCACCCTTCGTGTTTTACACTCTTTCCTCATAATCATGCACGGCATCACCCTTTGTGCTTTAACACTCTTCCTCACCCAAACAACAATCACAAACAATGGGGCAAGGGAATAAACAATATTATAATAGAACTCCCGGCAAGGGAACCACAATTAAACACTTAAATAAGGGAAATAACCGATAAATCAACAATAACCCGGCAAGGGTAGCAACACAATAACTTCTTTCTCTCTTTCACTTTTACTTCACAACTCACTTACCACTTCAGCCAATGCTCCAAAGGGTTCAATCAACTCATATACTTTCACAATTCATAATATAGCTTGAGCCAATGCTTCTCAATATTCAATGGTCACAATTTCTTACACAAACTTGTCACAACAAATAAAAATCACCTCTAAGCATAGATAATACAACGAAGTCATCATAATCACAATATATGACTCACTTTCATGCTTGACTGCGACGTATAGATACTCGTCACCATGCCTATACATTGTACTCAACAATTATCACATAGCAAATATGACTCGACTCCTAATCCCTCAAGCTAAGGTTAGACCAAACACTTACCTCGATGCCACGAACACAATTCAAGTTTCAACTATAGCTTTACCCCTTGATTCCACCGTCAATTCGCTCGTATCTAGTCACAAATTAATTAGTTACATCAATAAACGCTAATTGAATCAATTTGAATGCATGAAAATGAATTTCCCAAAGTTTTGCCAAAAAGTCGAAAATCGCCCGCAGGCCCACGTGGTCAAAACCCGAAGTTCAAACCAAAACCCGATCACCCATTCCCCCACGAACTCAAATATATAATTTATTTTGAAATCGGACCTCAAATCGAGGTCCAAATCTCCAATTTTTGAAAAACCTAGGTTCTACCCAAAACACCCAATTTCCCACATGAAAATCCTTGATTTTAAGTTGGAATCATGTTAAAAGATGATAAGAATTGAAGAAAGTTGGCTAATAATGACTTACAATTGATTTGGAGAATGAAAGGATTCTTGAAAATTTGTCTAACTGTGTTTGGGTTTGAGAAGATATGAAAAATGGGGTTTAAAATCGGCTAAGTATAAAATTTCAGGTGTCAGATGTGGGAATTGCGAACAGGGGTTCGCAATTGCGAACCCCGACCTCTGCAGATGTGGGAAATGCGAAACAGATGCGAACCCTTCAGAATTCCCAAACTTTCGCATTTGCAAAACAATAGTCGCATTTGCGACAGTCGCATTTGCGAAGAAGAGATCGCATTTGCGATCACAG
This sequence comes from Nicotiana attenuata, assembly GCF_001879085.1. Classification (NCBI taxonomy): domain Eukaryota; kingdom Viridiplantae; phylum Streptophyta; class Magnoliopsida; order Solanales; family Solanaceae; genus Nicotiana; species Nicotiana attenuata. The sequence continues at coordinate 246,815 of NW_017670880.1, read as the reverse complement.
AGGATTTAGGCGGGCATCGCATTTGCGACGGCTACTTCGAATTTGCGAAGAAGGCTGCCCAGACCAACTCTCGCATTTGCGATGCATGGCTCGCATTTGCAAGACTGGCTTCGCAAATGCGAAGCCTGCAGATCAGAACACACCAGCTATTTTTCAAAGTTTAAAATGCACCCGTGGCCTATCCAAAACTCACCCGAGCCTTCGGGGCTCCAAACCAAATATACACAGAACCTCAAAAACATCCGACGGACTTATTCATGCGATCAAATCGCCGAAATAACATCATAAACATCGAATTAAACCTCAAAATCCATGAATTCTTTCAAACTTCTTAAAACATCACATTTTTCCAATTTAGGTCCGAATCACGTCAAACGACGTCCGTTTTTCACCAAATTTTACAGAAACATCTTAAATCATATATAAGACCTGTACCGGGCGGCGAAACCAAAATACGGGCCCGATACCAACACGTTCTAATCAAATTTCATTTCAAATTTCCTTAAACAATTTCTGAAAACAATTTCCTTTAAAATTTATTTCTCGAGCTTGGGACCTCGGAATTTGATTCCGGGCGCACGCCCAAGTCCCATATTTTCCTACGGACCCTCCGGGACCGTTAAATCACGGGTCCGAATCTGTTTACCCAAAATGTTGACCAAAGTCAAATTAATTTCTTTTATAGTCAAAACATATCATTTTTCACACATTTTCTCATTTAAGCTTTCCGGCTACGCGCCCGGACTGCGCATGCAAAACGAGGTGACTCTAAATGAGGTTTTCAAGGCCTCGAAGTCATAGAATTTAATTTAAAACAAGTGATGACCGCTTGGTAGCGGTCATCACACTCACGAACTCAAATATGTAATTAGTTTTGAAATCGGACCTCAAATCGAGGCACTAATCCCCAAGTTTTGAAAGTCCAAACTTCTACCCAAAAATACCCAATTTCTCATGAAAACCCCTTGATTTTGAAATGAAATCATGTAAAAAAGATGTTATAGATTGAAGAAAAATAAGTTAGAAGTTGTTTACCTATGATTTTGGGGAAGAATCTCTCTTTGGAAAATCGTCTATGTGGTGTTTAGGTTTTGAAAAGTTGTAAAAATGAAGATGAATCCCGTCTGAAATCCCACTTACAGGCCTCAGATGTCGCAATTGCGACCAGGGGTTTGCAATTGCGAACCCTTTAGGATTCTGCTATCTTCGCAATTGCGAAGAATATGTCGCATTTGCGACCTCTTACTCTTTCGTATTTGCGATCAAATTGTCGCATTTGCGAGAACGGCCTGCCCAGGCTTGGTTCGCATTTGCGACATTATGTTTGCATTTCCCAAGCCTGACCACTTCGCAATTGCGAAGCCTGATCTCGCAATTAGGGGCCTGGGCAAAATACCAGACACCAGCTGCAATTTCTCTAAGTCCAATTCACTCCGTGGCCTATCCAAACTCACCCGAGCCCTCGGGGCTCCAAACATGCACGCAAGTCTAAAAACATCATACGGACTTGCTCGTGCAATCAAGTCATCAAAATAACATCAACAACTACGAATTTAACCTCAAATTCATGAAATTCTTCAAGAACATTGAAATTTTCATTTTCTCAAATATAGTTCCGATTTATACCAAACCAATTTCGATTATTACAAAATTTCACAGGTTCGACTTATTTATCATTTTAAACTTGTACCGGGCTCCGAAACCAAGATACGGGCCGATACCATCAAGAAAATGCATCATTTTATTTCGAAAGCCTTTATATTTTTCCAGCAAATAATTTTTTTTTAAAAATTCTTTTCTCGGCCTTGGGACATCAGAATTCGATTCCGGGCATACGCCCAAGTCCCATATTTTACTACGGACCCTACGGGACCGTTGGATCACGGGTTCGGGTCCGTTTACCAAGAATGTTGACCAAAGTCAACTTTAATTAATTTTAAAAGGCCAATTTCATTATTTTTCTAAAATTTCACATTATAGCTTTCCGGAGATCTCCGGACTGCGCACGCAAATCGAGGTGAGACAAAAGGAGGTTTTCAAGGTCTCGGAATATAGTTTTGACTTCTAAAACAAGAGATGACCTTTAGGGTCATCACAAACAACAAGATAAAAAGTGGACCGACGCCAAGATAGCAATTAAACATTGAGGAAGACAAAGGAAATGCTCGACTACCTACTAACCTTCTACCTTAATCTTCGACCTCCACACCCTCATACAGTACTAATGTATCTTGCTTGAATACAGTAGTATATGAAAGCATAACACGATATGTATATATATTATATCTTTAATCTACACAGCTATTACCTAAAATCATTATATACTTCAAGTTCAATATCTTAACAATTACTCATAAAGTTCAAATAATCAAAAGCAGGAGATTAATAGACTATACACCAAGCTTATCATTTAATTTCTTTATATTTTATATATTATGATAACTAATCTCAAAAGAAAGAAGATAATTGGATAACTTTGTAATAGGGGGTAAAGCCTGAAATCATAATAAATATGTTTTCTTTTTACTTTTATATTGTTTAATAATATATAAGATTTTTAATATTGTATATTCATTAACATAAGATACATACGCAAAGTGCTTGCTCATAGACTAGTAATATAATATGTATAAGGAAGTAAGAAGTTTTAAAATTAATTGTAACTTTTTATGAAAGATGATACTCCAACTTTCTTATGACAAATAAGAATTACAAAAGTAACTGCAACAAGAGAAACTAAAGTAAAAACTTTGGAAAAGATCGATATTTACCGCATTCCTAATATCATCTTAGAAGAAGACAATTTGTATTAACTAATAAGGCCAAATAATAAATACAAGAAATAATAATATATAAAATTAATTATAATTGTAATTTTATCCTATATGGAATCCACTTAAAAAGTTTAAAAGGGTCAATCAACAATTGTGTTTGAGCTTCGTGTTTTTGTAAGAGTAGACAACACATATGATTTTTATTTGGAGTTTATTATTCAAGCTTTTTAGATTTCTATAATTAGTTTCTTTTTTAACTAATAATATAGCCAACTCTTGTAATTCATTTTTTCTCGAGATATTGTTGATCTTAATAAGATTTTAACCGAGGCAACTATATACATTAATCTATATTCGATATGGATACCTGAAATATAATTTCTTGTCTCTAAATTGATCCTGATACGAGACTACACGGTGAGCTGTCCTTCCGAGCCGTTAAGCAGCAGCCGGAGTCTCTATTTTGCTTAAATTTCTGTCTATTCTATTCCAGACAGTAGAGTAGAAATCTTTTGTACATTCTAGTAGTAGCCCATATACTCCTGACACCTGGTATTGTCACACACACTGGTAGACTCTTGGTTTTGCATATACAGCTATGAAGTACGTCGTAGCTAAACATGAAAATTCCCGTGGCTAAACACTTTAGCTACAATTTTTTTTTCCGTAGCATCCGTAGCTAGAAGTAGCGTAACTAAAAGTTTGCTACAAACTTTAATATTTCGTGGTCGAGGATTAATACTTATTGCTACGAGAATTTTTGTGATGTGGCTATATTAATAAAATATTTTTCCACGAAGAACACATATTTATAGCTAGTAATTTTATTTTTTTGTCACGATAAGTTAATTTTGTAGCTATCTTCTATACTTTAGCCACAAAGGGATATACTGTGGCAAAATATGTTATTTATTTAGCCACAAAATTCAAAAATGTAGTTGTGCTCACATATTAGATTTGTATAATAGTATTTATATTTAGCCACCAACCCATAATTTTATAGCTATAAATCGTCCAAATATCCATGATTAGATTTTTTATTATATTTTATTTGATGACTAGATTTTATTACTATATTTTCATTTTATTTTTGAAAAATTAATTTATTAGCAATAACAAATTTTTCTGTCCTATGCGTTGCTATTTTACTTTTTTACCTCACTAAATATTTTTAAAATTTTCAAAACATTCCATATCCATACATCTTTGATCAAACCTTAGAAACACACAATAATACATTTTGAATATCACTTTATTATACAAATTGACATCTACATAGTTTCAAAAATTAATTCTAAAAATATACTTGTCTATCTAAAGTAGAATTGGTTATTTAACTATAATCTATGAACTTCTGAAAGGTTCCACATCAAAATAAAACTAAATTCAAAGTATTTGATATGGGGATTGAAGATGTAGCCACCAGATAATCTTCTGCAGTCAAAGATACAGTAGTTTCACTCTTTTGCATCAAAGTTGAATCCTCGATCTTCTTATATTCAATAGATTAAAATACACCCTGTAAATTCAAAAGAAACAATAATCAGTATACAAGAGTGAGCAAACCGAAAGAAATTAATATTTGTCACACCTCCTTTTTTACACACCTACCCCGAAGGATAGTGTATAAGGGAGTTTTTCCAATTTAAATGTATTATTCGAAATGGGATTATTTAATGCTCAGAGTCGCCACTTGGGATAGGTTTGGCTTTTGGTGTCCCAAGTCGCCTGTTTATATTGAATCCCAAATTGAGGAAATTTTCGACTTTCCAAGTGAAGTCTGCGAACCAGAAATTCTGAATAAGGAATTCTGTTGACCCGGGGGAAGGTGTTAGGCACCCCCGAATCCCGTGGTTCTAGCACGGTCGCTTAAACTATCACAATTGGCCTATTATCTGATTTTAAAACATGTTCATCCTATAATGCAATTATAAAATTATTTACCGCTTTTAATTAATTTTAAGAAAAATTGAACGTCGTTCAAAACGTATTTTTGGATCACGTCACATGAAATGCATCCGGATCCGCAACACATTTTATTCGATGTTTTAGGATTTGAATTTGGGTCACATGAAACATTCACCCGAGTTTAAGAAGGTAGATTTATTAAAATGCGCGCCTAAAGCAACGAGCGTGTTAATATCTTTGTGGGAGGCCATGAAAGTTTGCTAAATGGCCCGCCCCGTATTCTAAATATTTTAAAATAAGCATTTAAAGAGGCCACGCAATTTATGAATTTTGTTTGGCGTGGCGCACCTCGATTTCTTTTAAAGGCCGTCCTAAAACAAACTATTATTCTCTATTAAGGATTGTCTCTAAAAACCACTTAATTAATTAGCACTATGAATTAATTACTATTAAAGGCATTCAAAAAAAGTTCGGGCCTCAAGATCAAGTCCAAACTCAAACAAGAGGATTCCATTATTGAAGACCCCCTTAATTCAAGTTTGCTACTTAACTTGGAAGGCCCAAGCTTGCATTACAAAATTAAACCAATAACTTTAAATATGAATTCAGGCCTTCAGCATATTGGGCTTCGAAACCAGCCCATGGAAAAGGAAATTGTTTCAGCCTTGTTCATGTGAGCTGTCTAGAATTTGGGCCTCAGCACTAATAAATGAACAGCCCACTAGGAAGGAAGTAACACTTAATATACATAGCAAATTTGGGCTTATTCGATCGAGCCTAAAGTTCAAAGAAGGACAATTGTCCTTGCTGAAACCTTAGGCGCAGGTCTGTTACTGAAGTTGAGAGGTCCAAACACATGGTCTCATTGTCTTTTGACCATGGCCCTCAACGTTTTGGGCTTGTAATTGGCCCAGCAGTATCTGAACTATACTAATTCTACCCATGGTAATTTGATGTCCATGCCTAAAAGGCCCAAACGAATCTAATCTGAAGCTACTGATTATTTAAAACCGCACATGAACATACAGATATAGAATCATGGAATTATAGGAGCAAGACCTAATAAGCTAATGTGCAGGAAACATTAAATAATTTGTAAATCAATTTCGTATTTGTCTCCAATTATTAAAGATGATTTGGCATTAAAAGCTGATTTTACTTTAGATCCCTGTAATACTGAATTTAAGACATAATTAAGCTTAGTAATTCCGGTTAAATTAAAACAACTCAACGCCTAATTCAATCAAACTGCATACTGATTTTTTAACTTCAAATCTCCTACACATTCACTTATTCACACACTGATGAACTAACATGATGATTCCCGAATTTTAACAGCAATTAAACTTCAGTTACTACCATGGATTGGAAACTAAAACAGCCACTAGAATTCTGCTAAATTAACATGGATTTAAGTGTTGAATGTTTCTAACAAACAGTCCAATTATACAGTCCTTCAAGTGTCCAAATATGCTAATGAATATAACAATTTCGAACCAGTTTAAGGACAACCTAAGCTCTAGAATATGACTACTATGTTAAATGAATAGACTAAAATTAATTATCCTTACATTACGCTACCAGATCTAATAATTGGAACAGATAAAAGGAGACAGCAGGATTGAATAAGTAAAAAAACAGCTCCGGATAGTTCAGGATTCAAATCATTCTTCATTCACAGATTCCACAAACTCTTGCTATTTAGTAGTTAAGTGAAATACCTGGAAATTGAACAAAAATAAGAGAAAGTGAAGGTCAGCTAGGCAGCAGTACAACAGCAGGTGCAGTTTCAGCAAATCTCAGCAAATTCAAGGCCAAATTCAGGAGTAGGATTCAGCAACACCAAAAATTAGACTCAATTGTACTAAAGGAACCAGCTGAACTTAAAATCAGGCTTTAATGAACCGGCTTCAGTAAAACAGTAGACATGGAGGATTTTTGGACTATTTTTTGTTGATTTTTCAGGATTTTTCTCTCTAGGATCTAATGTTTAGGTATCTAAACTCTATACTTCTATAGGAAATTTTTTTGAATTTTAGTAGTTTTTCAGTGGTTTTGAATTTGAATTTTGAATGTTCAGATTTCTGGATCTCTCTAGGCTCTAACTTTGAATTTGAATTCTCAGATTTGTTGGATCTCTAAAACTTGTCTTGCAAGGCAACGGTACTGCCCTTTTATAGACAAAAGCTAGGGCAACCTTTTGATTTTCTTTTGCACCCTTGCCTCCCTCTTTTAATTTTATTTTTTAGCTTAAAAGTCCCTGAAGGACTGACTTATTGCCCAAGTTATTCTATCCAATTCCTTAATTTCAAATTAGAACCCCCTTCTAGAAGGTTCTAGGGGGTTCTATTTTTAGTTACTGCAGGATTCTCTTATTGAAATACCTATACTACCCCTAACTCAATTCTGAAATTACTAACCTAGGTTAACTAAGTCCAGCCCCCCTTTTAACTTGGTCAGAGTGACCATGGTTAATTACCAAAGACCCTGGCAATATTCAGCAATAATCAAACAACACTCAATTAACAAAACTTCCAAAATTGAACTAAACCTATTTTAAGCTTGAACTAATTACTAAAAGTCAGAATTAACAACGACTATTGGCAATTTAACAGTCGAACAGGAATTTATGGAAACAAACAAAATTAATCACACACTGAATCATGTTATCCATGCAAAAGAACCAACACTGAGTCATGATTCGAAAATTAAAAAAATATGAATCAAAAATGAATCAGAGGAAAAGAAACTAAAACTTAATAAAAGAAATCTAAGAAAACTAACAAGCAAATACCAAGAAAAGACATAAATAAATAAAAAAAATGAAAGAGAAAGGATTACCAGAACTGAGTCAAGGCCTGGGCCAATCGTTGAAATTGCTTGACCAAACTAATGTTTAATCGTGTGTTCTCATGAGAAAACACACGGCTAAACCCTATAATAATCAAACACCAGTAAGCCCCATTCTATGAAATTAGGGTTCTAGGCCGATCTTTGATCTAAAATTCGAGCCATGCGGGGATGATTCGAAGGTTACTGGTTGTGGATTCGGAAAGAGGAAGGTGAGGAGACCATAGGGTGTAATTTTGGTGGGGTTTGGAGACGGCGCCGTTGTACACGGCGGAGGCGGCTATTAGGGTTTCGTATATTTGAAGCGTTTGGGTGGGATTTGGAGAAAACTAAGGGCGGATATGGAAAGGGGAGGTGAAGGAGAAGCAATTGTGAAATTTTGGCGGTCATCGGGGACTCGCTGCCGGCGGAGGCGATTTCCGGCCGGCGGTTTGCGGTGGTAGGCGGCGGCGTTAGGGTTTATGTGTTTAAGGTTCTGAGAGGCGGTGGACGGGGGGGTAGGGGCGTGTTTGGACAATTATATATCAAAGCAACCAAGCTTCAGGACCGTCCGATCAAAAAACCTCGACGGTCCTTATCTAATCCCATGAAGCGACGTCGTTTCAGTTATAAAGGGGGTAAGGGAGACCGGGTATTGTGTGTGGGTTTGGGCCGGGTAGGCAGGCTGGGGCGGTTTTGGACGGGTTGGGGTCTTTAATTTATTGGGCTGGAATTGATTTTGGCCCAAATTTGGAATCTTTAATAAGACAAAACCCAATTCTTTTAAATTCTTTTCATTTTTCTCATTTTTTCATTTTTTTTCAGATTTTTGGTTGAATACAAATTAAACTAAAAGACTTGATTTAATTGCAATTAAGTCAAATAATAAAAGAAAAATCCAAATTTTAAGAATTCTATAGGAGTAATTCAAGCGAGGCAAAAATCACGTGCTCACAATATTAATACAATGATGCAAGTTTGCTATGCAAAAATGCTAATAGAACGTTCTAAAGGAGAAATATTATGTCTAAATAGCTCTTTTACACGAATTTTTAGCATTTAACAAGAGGGAAAAATGCAAATCAACACGATAAGAAAACAAACCTATATACTCTTTTAAAAAGTTTTGGAAGGATTTTCATCTCATTTTTGTAATATCTTTTTTATGGATTGTGGCTCCTTTCAACATTACATCATAATCTTCAAGGTTCCACTCAATACCTATCACAATACAACACAATATATATCAAACTACTAGAATATAGATCCAAAATTAGAATCAAATAGGTGTATGAGGATGGAGAAATCGGCTATCTAGTGTCACGATCCGGATTTCCCACCCTCGGGGGTCGCGATGGCGCCTACTAATATGAGCTAGGCAAGCCAATCATTTGAACAATTTAACTTTTTACCCATTTTATATTCTTTAACAACTACGAAGATATAACATTTAACGGCGGAATTTAACATAAGCGGAAGAAAAACAATAAGCTATCTGAGCATGAATATCTAATACAACTGTTTGAGTCTCGATCTACCCAGAACTGGTGTCACAGTTTCACAGACGGTCTAAGAATACTACACATAAAGGTCTGAAAGAAATAAATTCAACACTGTCTCTGAAAATACATGAAAGAAACATGAAAGTAGATGAAAGGAGACGCCAGGGCCTGCGAACGCCTGCAGGACTACCTCGGGTCGCCTGATGAATAAGATCCAGCAATCTCACTGCGGCCCGAAATCTACAACACTGGGGTCTGCACAAAAGAGTGCAGAGTGTAGTATCAGCACAACCGACCCCATGTGCTGGTAAGTGCCTAGCCTAACCCCGGCGAAGTAGTGACGAGGCTAGGACCAGACCACCAAATAAACCTGTGCAGCTGTATAATATAGAGCGGAAACTAAAGCAGAAATAAATAAATAAAGATGGGAGGGCGGAAACATGCTTCGGGAAATAATAGATAAAGCACAATCTCAAGAGAATTATCAGGAAACCAAAAATTTCATCTTCTAACAAGGATAAGGAAAACAAAGGCAGATTTCACTCTCGATTCACAACTCGTTGCAGGCGTGCAACCCGATCCCATTTCTCATATCTTGTGGTAGGCTTACCACCCGCTCCCATTTCATTAAATCTTGTGGTAGGCGTACCACCCGCTCCCATTTCATTATATCAACAGTTCTTCCAAATGAAGTTTACTATATGCGATCGCGGAAGAATCAATGCGATTGCATAGAATAAATTGATGACTACCAAAATTAACTCTATGCGATCGCGGACATTCCTATGCGATCGCATAGAACAAAAACCTGGACACCAGCAACCAGCAAAAACACCAGATTTTCTAAGTCTAAAAATACTCCGACGCCTATCCGAATCTCACCCGAGCCCTCGGGGCTCCAAACCAAACATACATACTAACTCAAAAACATCATACGGACTTGCTCGTGCGATCAAATCGCCAAAATAACATCATGAACATCGAAATAAACCTCAAAATCAAAGAATTTTCTCAAACATCTTAAAACATCAATTTTTGCAATTCAAGTCCGAATCACATCAAATGACATCCGTTTTTCACCAAATTTCACAGAAACATCTTAATTCATATATAAGACCTGTACCGGGCGCCGAAACCAAAATACGGGTCCGATACTAACATGTTCTAATCAAATTTCACTTCAAATTTCCTTAAACCATTTCAGAAAACAATTTTCTTTAAAAATTCATTTCTTTGGCTTGGGACCTCGGAATTTGATTCCGGGCATACGCCCAAGTCCCATATTTTCCTACGGACCCTCCGGGACCGTCAAATCACGGGTCCGGGTCCGTTTACCCAAAACATTTACAGGAGTCAAAATAATTCATTTTAACATCAAAACTTAGCATTTTTCACAGAATTTCACATATAAGCTTTCTGGCTACGCGTCCGGACTGCGCACGCAAGTCGAGGCAACTCTAAATAAGGTTTTCAAGGCCTCGAAGACACAGAATTCAATTAAAACAGGTGATGACCCTTTGGGTCGTCACATTCTCCACCTCTAAGACAATCGTTCGTCCTCGAACGGACAGAAGAAGCAAGTACTTGAGTCGGGGAAAAGATGAGGATAATGGCTCCGCATATCGGACTCGAACTCCCAGGTTGATGCCTCAGGAGGCTGACCTCTCCACTGAACACGAACCGAAGGGAAAATCTTCGACCTCAACTGACGAACCTGCCGGTCTAGAATAGCCACCGGCTCCTCCTCATTTGACCAGTCCTTGTCCAACCGGCAGTGCTGAAATCTAACACGTGGGCTAGATCGCCGTGATACCTCCGAAGCATGGACACATGAAATACTGGATGCACGGCTGATAAGCTCGGCGGCAAAGCAAGTCTGTAAGCCACCTCTCCCACTCGATCAAGAATCTCAAACGCACTAATGAACCTAGAGCTAAGCTTGCCCTTCTTTTGCCCTTCTTCCCAAATATCATCACGCCCTTCATAGGCGACACTCGGAGCAATACCCGCTCACCGACCATAAAAGCCACATCTTGAACCTTGCGGTCTGCATAACTCTTTTTCCTGGTCTGAGCTAAATGAAGCCTATCCTGAATGATCCTGACCTTGTCCAAGGCCTCCTGAACCAGATCTGTCCCAACAACCGAGCCTCTCCCGGCTCAAACCATCCAACCGGAGATCGACAGCGCCTACCATATAAAGCCTCATAAGGAGCCATCTGAATGCTCGACTGGTAACTGTTGTTGTAGGCAAACTCCGCTAAAGGCAAGAACTGATCCCACGATCCTCCAAAGTCAATAACACAAGCTTGGAGCATATCCTCCAAAATATGAATAGTCCGCTCGGACTGACCGTCCGTCTGGGGATGAAATGTTGTGCTCAACTCAACCTGTATGCCCAACTCTCGCTGAACTGCTCTCCAGAAGCGCGAGGTAAACTGCGTGCCCCGGTCCGAAATGATAGATACGGGACACCATGAAGGCGAACAATCTCCCGAATATAGATCTCAGCTAACCTCTCGGATGAATAGGAGACTGCCATATGAATGAAATGCACTGACTTGGTCAGCCTATCAACAATGGCCCATAATACGTCGAACTTCTTCCGACTCAGCAGAAGTCCAGTAACAAAGTCCATAGTGATTCGTTCCCACTTCCACTCGGGAATCTCAAACCTCTGAAATAAACCACCAGGCCTCTGATGCTCGTACTCAACATGCTGGCAATTCAAACAACGAGCCACGTATGATACGATATCCTTATTCATTCTACGCCACCAATAATGCTGCGGCAAGTCCTGATACATCTTCGCGGCGCCCGGATGAATAGAGTACCAGGAGATATGGGCCTCCTCCAAAATCAACTCTCGGAGCCCATCCACATTAGGCACACATACTCGACCCTGCAATCTCAAAACTCCATCATCATCTAATGTAACCTGCTGGCATCTCCGCGCAGCACCGTGTCTCTAAGGACACAAATGGGGATCATCATACTGCCGATCACGGATACGCTCCAATAATGAAGAACGAGCGACCGTGAAAGCTAACACACGACTGGGCTCAGAAACATCCAGCCTCACGAACTGATTTGCTAAAGCCTGAACATCCAAAGCAAGCAGCCTCTCACCGACCGGAATATAAGCAAGACTGCCCATACTGGCTGACTTCCTACTCAATGCATCGGCCACCACATTGGCCTTTCCCGGATGACATAGAATGGTGACATCATAATCTTTCAACAACTCCAACCACCTCCTCTGCCTCAAATTCAACTCCTTTTGCTTGAACAAATACTGAAGACTCTTGTGATCCGTGAACACCTCACATGCCACGCCATTCAGGTAATGCCTCCAAATCTTCAACGCGTGAACAATGGCTGCCAACTCTAAGTCATGAACCGGATAGTTCTTCTCATGAATCTTCAACTGCCTCGAATCATAGGCGATGACTTTACCATCCTGCATCAAAACTGTTCCAAGCCCAATACGAGATGCATCACAATAAACTGTATAAGGCCCTAAACTTGTGGGCAAAACCAACACCGGTGCCGTAGTCTGAGCTTTCTTGAGCTTTCGAAAGCTCGCCTCACACTCATCCGACCATCTGAACTGGGCACCCTTCTGGGTCAATCTGGTCATCGAGGCTGCAATAGATGCAAACCCCTCCACGAACCGTCGATAGTAGTCTGCCAACCCCAAGAAACTCCGAATCTCTGTAGCTGATGCTGGTCTAGGCCAGTTCTTGACTGCCTCATTCTTCGTTGGGTCCACCTGAATACCCTCTGCTGATACAACATGACCCAAAAATGCAACTCAACCCGACTAGAATTCACACTTGGAGAACTTTGCATATAACTTACTATCCCTCAGAGTCTGAAGAACCACTCTAAGGTGCTGCTCGTGCTCCTCCTGGCTGCGGGAATATATCAATATATCATCAATGAAGACTATCACGAACGAGTCCAAATAAGGCCTGAACCCTAGGTTCATCAAGTCCATAAAAGCTGCTGGGGCATCTGTCAACCCGAATGACATAACCAAGAACTCATAATGCTCGTACCGAGTGCGGAAAGCTGTCTTAGGGACATCGGATGCCCTAATCCTCAACTGATGGTAGCCAGATCACAAGTCAATCTTGGAAAATACCTTGGCCCCCTGAAGCTGGTCGAACAAATCATCAATCCTCGGCAGCGGATACTTATTCTTGATTGTTACCTTGTTCAACTGCCTTTAATCAATACACATTCTCATTGACCCATCCTTCTCCTTGACAAACAATATCGGCGCACCCCAAAGCGAAACACTGGGTTTAATGAAACCCTTCTCAAACAAATCTTGCAACCGTTCCTTTAACTCTTTCAACTCAGGCGGGGCCATACGATGCGGCGGAATAGAAATGGGCTGAGTGCCTAGAGCCAAATCAATGCGAAAGAAAATTTACCTGTCGGGTGTCATACCCGGCAGGTCTGAAGGAAAAAAAAACCTCAGGAAGCTCACGAATAACGGGCAAAGAATGAATGGAAGGAACCTCAGCACTAGAATCACGAACACATGCCAAATAGGCCAATCACCCCTTCTCGACCATACATCGAGCCTTCACATAAGAGATAATGCTGCGGGTAGAATAACCAGGAGTCCCTCTCCACTCTAAACGAGGCAAACCCGGTAAAGCTAAGGTCACAGTCTTGGCATGACAGTCCCAGATTACGTGGTAAGGTGATAACCAGTCCATCCCCAATATAATATCTAAGTCAACCATGTCCCAAAAGCAACAAATCTACTCGAGTCTCAAAACCTCCAATCACGACAATACAAGAACGATGGACTCGATCGACCACAATAGAATCACCCACCGGTGTAGACATATAAACAGGAACACTCAATGAATCACTACGCATGACCAGATACGGCGCAAAATAAAATCGAATCTTCTCTACCACAAACCAGAACGGTACCTGCACCTCCACCTCTAATACCTTTACCTCCACATCTAGCATCACTACCTCCACCTCTAATACCTTTACCTCCACAAAGCCTCCGATGACGTAGCCGATCTATCACTGGTCTGTGCTGCTGCTCAGCTGAAGAAGCGGTACATGACCTCGCCATTCGCAAAAGGACAAGAGTAAAGGTTTCAATTTAGCATTGAGAGAACAAAATCTCACGACAGGGAAGAATAGAAGTGAAACTTTCCCTAACTCTGTAGCCTCTGGGGGATAAATACAGACGTCTCTGTACCGATCCCTCACACTCTACTAAGCTTGTCCGTGAACTGTGAGACCTATGTAACCTAGAGCTCTGATACTAACTTGTTACGACCCGGATTTCCCACCCTCGGGGGTCGTGATGGCGCCTACTAATATGAGCTAGGAAAGCCAATCATTTGAACAATTTAACTTTTTACCCATTTTATATTCTTTAACAATTACGAAGATAAAACATTTAACAGCGGAATTTAACATAAGCGGAAGAAAAACAATAAGTTATCTGAGCATGAATATCTAATACAGCTGTTTGAGTCTCGACTACCCAGAACTGGTGTCACAGTTTCACAAACGGTCTAAGAATACTACACATAAAGGTCTGAAAGAAATAAATTCAACACTGTCTCTGAAAATACATGAAAGAAACAGGAAAGTAGATGAAAGGAGATGCCAGGGCCTGTGAACGCCTGCAGGACTACCTCGGGTCGCCTGATGAATAAGATCCAGCAATCTCACTGCGGTGCGAAATCTACAACACTGGGGTCTACACAAAAGAGTGCAGAGTGTAGTATCAGCACAACCGACCCCATGTGCTGGTAAGTGCCTAGCCTAACCCCGGCGAAGTAGTGACGAGGCTAGGACCAGACCACCAATAAACCTGTGCAGTTGTATAATATACAGCGGAAAGTAAAGCAGAAATAAACAAATAATGATGGGAGGGGGGAAACATGCTTCGGGAAATAACAGATAAAGCAGAATCTCAAGAGAATTATCAGGAAATCGAAAATTTCATCTTCTAACAAGGATAAGGAAAACAAAGGCAGATTTCACTCTCGATTCATAACTCGTTGCAGGCGTGCAACCCGATCCCATTTTATTAAATCTTGTAGTAGGCGTACCACCCGCTCCCATTTCATTATATCAACAGTTCCTCCAAATGAAGTTTACTCAAACAAACACAACAATTAAAACGAATTCATAAGACAACAAGTACACAATAATTATAACTCACTGAAGAAAACAAATAATGACAAGTAGCAATAAGTTATGGACTTTAAGGAGCAATAGCAGTTTAATATTAAGTATGCTAAATGTCAAGTAGCAATTAAGTCACATAAACATGCAGCAATTATAGCATAAATTCAAGGCATATTATTGCGCAAGGATACCTTGATCCAATAATAACAAGTAACACAATAAAGGAAAATGTCAACATAAAGAACTACAGTAATGGTGGAATACGACAATTAATGCACTTGAACTGATAACAACAAGAAATCATAACAAATGGCAATAAGTGCACGGCATCACCCTTCGTGCTTTAACACTCTCTCATCGAAACAATGCACGGCATCACCCTTCGTTCTTTACACTCTTCCTCACCCAAGCAACAATTACAAAGAAATTAGGGCAAGAGAATCAATGACATCACCATAAAGTCAAGTAACAACAGAAAATCAGTAAAATAAATGTATAGAACAACACAACTCAATTATCAGCAAGAATAAGGGAAATCAAGGACAAGTGCACGACATCACCCTTCGTGCTTTTACTCTTGTCCTCACCATAAGAATCAATATAATAGGCATGGAATGGTACATCGTGCGGCACGGAATCACCCTTCGTGCTTTACACTCTTTCCTCACCATGAAATCAATATAATAGGCAAGAAATGGTACATCGTGTGGCACGGCATCACCCTTCGTGCTTTACACTCTTTCCTCACAATAGCAAACAATGCACGGCATCACCCTTCGTGCTTTAACGCTCTTCCTTACCCAAACAACAATCACAAACAATAGGGCAAGGAAATAAATAAAATTTTCAATAAGAATCCCGGCAAAGGAGCAACAAGTCAACAATTAAATCCCGGCAAGGGAACAACATCAATAATATCCACATCCCGGCAAGGGAGATAACCAAATAAACAATAATATCCCAGCAAGGGAACAATTTAATAACTCTTTCTCTTTTTACTTTTACTTCACAACTCGCTTTACTATTTGAGCCAATGCTCCAAAGGGTTCGATCAACTTACTTACTTTCACAAATTCGTAATATAACTTGAGCCATCGCTCCAAAATGTACAAAAGTCACAATTACTTCCTTAACTTTTCATAACAAATAGAAATCACTTCTAAAGCATAGATTGTTAAACGAAATCATGAAAATCACATTATAAGACCCACGGTCATGCTAGACACCAACGTATAGATAATCGTCACCATGCCTATACGCCGTACTCAACAATAATCACATAGCAAATAGGACTTGACTCCTAATCCTCAAGCTAAGGTTAGACCAAACACTTACCTCGAACATCCACGGCCAACTCAATCCTCAACAACCGCCTTCCCTTTCGAAATCGGCTCCCAATCAATCGTATCTATACACATATGACTTCATAACATCAAATAATGCTAAACAATTCGAACCCAATGCCTAATTATAGCTTTTCCATCATTTTTCCCAAAAACTCAAAAATCGACCCCGGGCCCGCTTGGTCAAAACACGAGGTTCGGACCAAAATCAAATCCCCCATTCACCCACGATCCCAAATATATAATTTATTTTCAAATTGGACCCCAAAATGAGGTCTAAATCAAGTAAAATAAAAAAGCCCTAACTCTACCCAAATACCAATTTTCTACCTTAAATCACATGTTTTAGGCCTAGGATTTCAATAGATGTTGAAGGAAATGAAAGAAAATAAGTTAAGGATTACTTACCCAAGAGATTTTGGTGAAGAATCTCTTCAATGGTCGCCTAAGAGCTTTGGAGAAGAAGAAGTTGTGAAAAATAATGAGAATCCCGTAATGCATTCTGTTTTTAGAACTTAAAATAACTGGGCAAAGTTTTACTCTATGCGATCGCGGAAAAACCAATGTGATCGCATAGAACAAATTGATGACTACCAAAATTAACTCTATGCATCGCGGAAGAATCAATGCGATCGCATAGAACAAATTGTGACCTCCCAAAATTTACTCTATGCGATCACGGAAGAATTAATGCGATCGCATAGAATAAATTGATGACTACCAAAATTAACTCTATGCGATCGCGGAAGAATCAATGCGATCGCATAGAACAAATTGTGACCTCCCAAAATGTACTCTATGCGATCGCAGAAGAATCAATGCGATCGCATAGAACAAATTGATGACTACCAAAATTAACTCTATGCGATCGCGGATATTCCTATGCGATCGCATAGAACAAAAACCTGGACACCCGCAACCAGCAAAAACACCAGATTTTCTAAGTCTAAAAATACTCCGACGCCTATCCGAAACTCACCCGAGCCCTCGGGGCTCCAAACCAAACATACATACTAACTCAAAAACATCATACGGACTTGCTCGTGCGATCAAATCGCCAAAATAACATCATGAACATCGAATCAAACCTCAAAATCAATGAATTTTCTCAAACTTCTTAAAACATTAATTTTTGCAATTCAAGTTCGAATCACGTCAAATGACATTCGTTTTTCACCAAATTTCACAGAAACATCTTAAATCATATATAAGACCTGTATCGGGCACCGGAACCAAAATACGGGACAGATACTAACATGTTCTAATCAAATTTCATTTCAAATTCCCTTAAACCATTTCAGAAAGCAATTTTCTTTAAAAATTCATTTCTTGGGCTTGGGACCTCGGAATTTGATTCCGGGCATACGCCCAAGTCCCATATTTTCCTACGGACCCTTCGGGACCGTCAAATCACGGGTCCGGGTCCGTTTACCCAAAACATTGACCAGAGTCAAAATAATTCACTTTAACATCAAAACTTAGCATTTTTCACAGAATTTCACATTTAAGCTTTCCTGCTACGCGCCCGGACTGTGCACGCAAGTCGAGGCGACTCTAAATGAGGTTTTCAAGGCCTCGGAGACACAGAATTCAATTAAAACAGGTGATGACCCTTTGGATCGTCACATCTGGCCAGTAATTTGTTGGTTTAGTACTCTGTTCATATGAAGAGAAAAGGCATTGTTGAAGAAGGAAATGGGCAAAGGGAGAAGGAGGTGGCGGCTGGGAAGAGGAAGGGCTTCGCTATAATAAAGCTTTTGTTAGGGTCTTTTGGGGCCAATTGGACGTTATGTTCCTTTTCTTTGTGTTAATAATATATATATTTGTTTCCTTTTAATGCAAAAGATGAAACATATAATTACACTAAGTAAAATAAAAAAATCAAATTTAATGAAATAAAGATATTCTATAATATATTATATTCTTTACAACTTTTTTGGTCTAATACGATATTCTTAGTCTTGTTATGTACTCCTATTTCAATTATATTAACTTCTTAATTATAAAGTTAATTAGATTATGGTAGTTATTAAGTTATTAAAATACTATTAGACCATTAAATAAAATGCTTTTCTATTTATCTAAATTGAGAGTAATTAGTGATCAATGTACATATATACAAACATATTATTTAAACTTGATATTGCTAGATATTAAATTCCAATGAAAATTAATTACACACTTATCTAAATTGTATTGAAACTTGCAAGTATATTTTGTTTAATATGAATTATGATATACTAGTTAGTTTTGTTTACCCTCCTATATCAACCATATTAAATTCTTAAATTTGTTTTGATGTGAAGCTTAATAACATCGAATTAAGTAACATTATAAAATATCAAATAATAGTCACAAGAGAAAAACATGATCTTTGTTATATTTAATTCTCAATTTAATTTATGACAATTGGAAACTTATCAAGCTAGTAAATAATATATATATATATATA
>NW_017670880.1:220878-227805 GCF_001879085.1 Nicotiana attenuata | reverse complement strand
ATATATTACATTAAAAGCATGAAGCCCTTAACTTAAAAGTTAAATTACCAAATTACCTTTTTTATTAAACTAAATATCCTATTTATTTAAAAAATTCTATGTGTGAACAAAAGCCAACGCTTCAGCCTTCAAACACTTAACAGTCACAACGCTTCGTATAATTTTTTGAGCAAACAGGAAGTAAATATATTAAAAGTTAAGGAACATCCATTACATGCACACCGCTTCATATAAGCTTGTAAGGCTTGTGTGCTTAATTTCTTTATTGTTTTTCGTTTTTGACTTGTGAAATTATGATACAACAAGGGCAATACATGCTTTCAGGTAACAAAATATTATTGTAATTACTTATGATCTATCCCATATTACTGTTTTTTTTTTTTCTGTTCTTATTTTAACCCACTGCTCCAGGTTAATTCGATTATATATCCAAATCTTCCGACTATGATTTTTCTGTGCAATCACATTTTTTTTGTTTGTTTTATTTTCCAAATCTTTAAACTTTTGATGTAATAACATGTCATTGTATTCATAGTAGCTGAGGTATAGTTCTACTTTAATCATACATAAACATGTATGACTTTTTGTTCAAAGCCTTAAATTTTTGAATAAATTGAAAATTTTAACATCGACAAATAAGTCATTGTATGACTATATTCATATTGATCATCTAATTGGATTTTATTCTTTCACGTATAAATATTAATTATTCAATTTTTTTATTATATTGATTTTTTAAAAATCGTGTACTGCATGATCTAAATATCCTACTTATCCTAATAATTATAAGAATTATTTAATAAGAAAATAAACTAGAATTAATATCTAAAAACAAAAAAGAAGAAGAAAACTGATGTAACTAAAAGTGTCTCTTCTTGAAAAGTTGTGTTCCTTCAAATTACTTCGCGATAATTATGTTTAAATAGAAGGCATATTCTAACCGTTGGCTTAACTATTAAAAAAAAAAAAAAAACCTGATCTGATTTCTTCCAAGGCTTTAATACATAAAGAATACGTTCTTCCTTTAATTGACAAGAAACGTCTAATGCAACTTTTATTTATGTATATTCAATTTGGTGGGATGAATGATAGCATATCCTTCCTCAATGTCGACTCCTGCGTGTTACTTCTAAACATTTTTTGTTGAGTAGAAGTTAGTGAAAAAATAAAAGGAGGTGAATGACATATAATTGGAACTTGTAGAAATTCCTAGAGCATGGATATGTAAAACTCACTGGATCAGATAACAAGTGCCCAAAGCTGAAAAATTATTAAATAGAAAAGTGATGAAACTATAAAAACACATGTTTGGAATGGTTGCAGTAGACGTATTTTATGTGCAAAAAAAGATGGATTCATATCAGAGAAACACAAGTGTTTGTATAGTTCAACTTTTGATATGGAAGAATCAAAACCAATTTGAAAATGTTTAAGAAGACTGCCCTGAAGTTCATGATTCCCCTATAAATATGTAATAATAGATAGTAGTAATTATTGTTACGAGACATCTGTTGGATTAAGCTTTTTGGACATTTTCACTTTCCTTATTGTTCTTCATTTTGCGAAATGGTTTCAACTCTTTATTTTCGACATCTTTACTCTATTTCATTAGATTACAATCATAATTCTTTCTGCTTATGTGTGTAATCAGGCATCATTATGTGTGGAAGGTTTGGGACGATGAATACGTATTGTATATTTAGGAAAAAGGGGAAATTAAATCTTTGGATCCAAAATATGATTAGGGTAAATTATAGTCAGAAAATAGCAACCAACCTTGAGAAGACAATTAGGCCAAGCCAATTAATATTGGCATGAATGAAGGATATGGAAAATATCACAAACGGCTAGATGAACAGAAATAGTGTTGGTCGAAGAGTATGTTTTTTTGACTTTATTCATAAAAAATCTTAAGATTACACGAGAATGCTAGCTTTTGGTACATTTAAATTTATAATTTAGTATTAAATTAAATTAAATGTTTGCAAATGTATATATGCATTAACTAATTTTTAATGTATATAAATATCTAAAAAAACGTCCGCGTACACTCTACCCTCTCCAGACCCCACTTGTGAGATTTTTACTGGGTTATTGTTGTTGTATAAATATCTAAAAATGATATGGAATTCACGTGCAACGCACGTGTAGAGTTACATTGTAATATAGTTAGTTGTAGACTTAAGTATAAATTAATTTATTAATTCTTTGTGTAAATAGCTATAATTAACAAAATTATATAAAAAGAATATGACTTATAATGTGGTAAAAATTTTTTATAGTGCTAAATATATTCATTGTATGTATTTGGAGCCTTTGGTCATTTATCAAAACTAAATTCATGAAAACCATCACAAAGTTTTTCAATATGTGAGCACTTATTTTAAATAAATCATTAGATATATGAAATTATTTTAAGTAATTATAAAAAACATTATATATATATATATATATATATATATATATATATATAATGTGAAGAGTTTTTAAAAAGTATTTATAAAAGAACTAGTAATGTACCAAATATACATAAATTCTCTATAAATGTTAATATTTTAAATTTTACACTATATTTACATAATTAGCGTCCAAAAATAACAAGTTGCAATAAAATAACATATGAGTTTGATAAATAAAAAGTAAATTGATAAGTTGTGTGGCTACAAGTAGGTTTACAGATGATCTATAATTGAAGATTAACTTTTGCATTTTAGTTTTTGTTATTTGAAAGTTAATTAATACTTCAATTCATATAGAATTACTATAGTTTTTAAAACTACTAGATATAGTTTATCTGATAAGAGATACATCATCATCAACAATTAACCGCTCTCTCGACGCACGTTAGAGTGATTGTGCTAACGTATGCCATAAGCTATGGGGAGGGGACGACCGAAGAGAATTGTTACTGCGACTCCGGTTATTGATTGAGCAGGTACGAGCACTCCAATTCTGAGGAATGAAAATTCGGAAAGAGATCTGGGGAAAAGTCTAATGGAACAGTGGCCGCCATTGTCAACCATGAAGGAAACTGTGAAAACTCCATTAGATAAGACCGATCTTAGTAGTAAAGTGATTACTGATACTCATATGATACATGCAAGCCCAAATATAAGCAAATCTGTGACAACTGGTACGAATTTGGAACCAATTACTGTTGAACTGGGGGTAAAAGGGGATGCAGTGAAGGTAGCTCAACATCAAGTGAGTTTACCTACTATAGAGGCTGATAAAAGGCAGAAGCAGTGGGCGAACCTATTTTTGTGATCGAATTATGCGGCGAAAGGTATGGATCTATGCTTTATTGCACCTACTATAAAAAATGGCGAGGTCACTGTGGAGCTATGTAAGGAAGAGATCGAGGAGGAGACTCAGAAATGGAAGCTTGCGTTAATACTGTATGTTGTTGGAGGAAGTCCAACAATAGGCGCCATGGAAGGTAAATTGCTTCAGTATGGAATTTTGTAGCTAAGCCTAAGGTGTATTTCAATAATGATGGGTATTTTGTGGTTCGTTTCAATTCGATTGAAGATAGGGATGAAGTTTTGTATTCAAGGCCTCATATGTTGAATAATAAGCCTATCATTGTCAAAATGTGGTCGGCTAATTTTGATTTAAATAAAGAGGTTCTTCAAACTATACCAGTGTGGGTGAAAAATCCTAATTTGCCTTCGAATTACTGGGGAAAGAGGTCGTTAAGTAGGATAAGCAGTGGATTGGAAATTCCTCTCTATGTTGATGCTTGTACTACTCAAGTGGATAGGATTTCATATACAAGTGTATTGGTTGAAATGGATGTTACTAAAGAGCTTCCTAGGTCTATCAAAGTGACTGATCCTAATGGAAGGGAGTTTATACAGGAAATAACATATGATTGGGTTCCTGAGTTTTGTACTAAATGCATGCAAGTTGCTCATCAATGTAGAGTTGCTGAATAGAGTGGACCAAAGTTGAAAGATATGAATGTAAAACAGAAGCAGGAATGGCAACCTAAGGTGGTATCCAAAGTGCAGGAACCAGCTGTTAAGGAGCAATTGCAGCTGAGAGAGACTACAAATGAAGGAAATACTAGTACTAGTGCAGGAGCTGAAAGAGGAAATGAGGAGCAAAGGTGGCAGACTGTTATAGGAAAATCAGCAGCTAGAAGTAAAGAAAGACAACCAGCTGATGTAGTTAATATAATCAATGGATTTAATCTACTTGCAGAATCTAAACTGTAGCTAGCCATGCCAAGACAGCTAGAGGGAGGACCAGGTAGACAACAGGGTGATACTGGGCAGGAGGGTACTCTTCAAGCCCTTTTTATACCTGTATAAAGTTAGTAACCTGGAACATAAGGGGCTTAAACAAAGACCCTAGACAAAAAGAGGTAAAATGGTTATTTTTTAGTAATAAAGTAAGCATGATAGCATTACTAGAACATAAAATAAAAAAGAAGAAGGCTGAGCAAGTTATAAGGAAAATTACACCTGGATGGGCATATTTAGACAACTATGAGTATAGTAGTAAATGAAGAATATGGTTGCTATGGAAAACAAATGAAATAGAGTGCAAAGAGGTGAGTAAAACAACTCAGACTATTCACACTACAGTATATATTAGGAGATTGGAGATGAGATTTACTTTTACAGCTGTGTATGGCCTGCATAGTGTTGAAGACAGAAGAAGTATGTGGAGTGAACTGACAAGATTCCACTCAATACAACAAGGGCCATGGTTGATAATGGGGGATTACATTGCTATTAGATCAGTTAAAGATAGACCAGTTGGTAATCATGTGCAAGAACTGGAGGTAAGAGATTTCAATGAATTTATTGAAGATACTGGATTGACAGAAATGAAGACTAGTGGAAGGAATTTCACATGGACAAATGGCCCCACTTATAGTAAGATTGATAGAGCCCTGATCAGTGCTGATTGGATGTTGGTAATGCCACAATTGGAGGTCTGGATTATGGATCCTTACTGTTCTAATAATGCACCTTTAAGGATAGCACTAGAGGAGAATGAAGACTATAGTTCCAAACCTTTTAAATTCCTAAACCACCTAGCTGAGCATGATGACTTTATGAAGATAGTTAATGAAGCATAGGAGAGATCGCAGGAACAACACACTATGAAGGTGTGACGACCCGACCCGTCGTCACGTGAGTTACCGTCCCGTTTCCCCCATGTTATGCTTCTTCATGTTTCATTATCAGTATTTGATGTGTTAGA
Source organism: Nicotiana attenuata (assembly GCF_001879085.1). NCBI lineage: Eukaryota > Viridiplantae > Streptophyta > Magnoliopsida > Solanales > Solanaceae > Nicotiana > Nicotiana attenuata. The sequence continues at coordinate 222,588 of NW_017670880.1, read as the reverse complement.
GTGGGTTTGGAATGGTTTTGATAAGAAATGAGACACTTAGTCTCTTTTAAGAAGGCTTAAGTTGGAAAAGTCAACCGGATGTTGACTTTTGTGTTAGAGGGCTCGGATTTGAATTCCGATGATTTGGTCAGCTTCGGGGGATGATTTGTGACTTAGGAGTGTAATCAAAAGTGATTTTTGGAGGTCCGGAGTAGAATTAGGCTTGAATTGGCGAAGTTAGTATTTTGGCGAATTCCAGTTGGTAGGTGAGATTTTGATCCGGGGGTCGGAATCTCGCTGTAGCTTCGTTAGGTGATGTTGGATGTCTGTGCAAAATTTCAGGTCATTCGGAGGTGTTTTGGTTGGGTTTCTGATCGAATGCGTGTTTCGGAAGTTTTAGAAGAACTTAGGCTTGAATTCGATGAGAAATGATGGTTTTAGTGTTGTTTCAGGTGTTTTAATGATTGGACCAAGTTTGCATAAGGTATTGGATCATGTTTGTATTTTTGGTTGAGGTCCCGAGGGCCTCGGGGTGATTTCGGATGGCTAACGGGAAGTGTTGAACTTAGGAGATTGCAGAACCTGTGCTGCTTCTGGTATTTTCGCTCCTGCGGAAATGGGACCGCAGAAGCGGTACCGCAGAAGCGAGTCAAGAACCGCAGAAGCGACAGGCATCGCAGGTGTGGAGATGCTGACTGCATCTGCGGAGTCGCGGATGCGACAGTAGGACCGCATATGCGGAATTTTGGAAGGCTAAAGGAAACCGCACCTGCGTAAAAGGAATCGCAGATGCGAGACCGCAGAAGCGGTCTTGTCCGCAGAAGCGGCTCCCCATCGCAAAAGCGGAAGTCGCAGATGCGGCTATGTAGCCGCAGATGCGGAAATAACTGGTCAGAAAAGGGTTTTAATCCCCTTCGCGAAATTTTACAGAAAACATATTTTTAACTTCGGACTTGGGGTGTTCTTGAGCGATTTTGAAGAGGAAATTCAAGGACTTCGATTAGGTAAGCATTCTTGGACTTAGAACACAATTTTATCATGCAAATACATGGAATTACACTGAAAACTCAAGGAATTAAGGTCAAAAATGGTGGTTTAGGGCTTGAAACCTAAGAGAACAAAAATGGGAATTTGAGGGGTCATTTGGACTCCGATTTTGGTGTTCTATACATGTATAGACTCGTGGCGAGATAAGGAATCCGGTGATGTAAAATTTATAATTTTTGGAGAAGTGGGCCCGGGGCTCGGGTTTTGCCAACTTCGTGATTTTCGATGTTTTTCGAGTCTTTTCGATTGGGTTATATTCCTTTAGCATATTGTGACGTATTCGTTGTGGTTTTGGTCAGATTCGACGCATGAAGAGGTGAATTCGAAAGGCAAGGGCATAGCAAGCTAGGACCTTGGCCGGCTTGAGGTTAGTAATAAATGTAAATGCTGTGTTGAGGGTTCGAAACCCCGAATTTGCATAACGTAGTGCTATGTGAGGTGACTTGCATGCCGGATAACGGGCGTGGGGTAGAGCACCGTCAGGGATTGCGACTCAGTCCGTCCCGCTTAATAAAATTGATACCTATTTGATTGTAGATTTGTAATATCCTTATAAAAATAGATTAATTATCATAATTGGGCTTCGTGCCAACTACTTGAATCCTTCAGGGATTATTTTAATGGTTTCTTACCATATTTATAAATATTAAACTCAGTCCTGGTATTTAATACTGTGTTTGAAAT
>NW_017670880.1:195609-217327 GCF_001879085.1 Nicotiana attenuata | reverse complement strand
ACCTCAGTTGAGCTTGAGTTTGGTAGCTATAGCGCTANTATTGCCCCTCAGGGACGGTATTGTGCACTTAGCATACTTGTGACCGAAATCCGGTATTTTATATTAATGAGCAATTTAGCTTGATGTACACCTCTTTAGGTGAGTGTTATGTGTGGATCGGGTGGCACGCCGCCATGAGTGTGTGTTTGGATCGGGTTGCGCGTCGCAACAGTATGATATTGAGCATGGTTTTCTATATGCTATTTTTGTATGCCTTGCTTCTTATTTTTCTAAGGAGAGCACATAATAGTGCGTGAGTTAGGCAGTTCCTTTCAGAGTTCTTTTTCTTTTTCTACCGCATTCGTATCGGTAGCCTATCGGCGCTTTGTAGCATCATATGAGACTTTTAATTATGTCTGGGGTGGCTTATTGCCCGAGCAGTTCGTACTGGGTGAAACGAGATTATTGAATTCGATCTCAGTGCAATCTGAGCAGATGAAGTAAATTAAGGGGGCTAAGACCATTATTTGGTTCAGAATGAGGTGATAGTTCTTGCCAGAAGTATAGACCCAATGAATGGTTGGTTCAGCAGTGTCATGAATTCATTCAGATCTCATCCGTCGTGTCGGTATTGGAAGAATTTGAACAAGACCTATGTAGGTCATGCAGAGCATGGGATGTGTAATGATTCTCTTTGGCTCCAGACATCAATTGAGCATGGTTGTCGATTTCAAGCATAGTGACTAGAGGTGTTCCAGGTGGAAGTAGTATTTAGATAGCATCGCGCGTTGCAACAAAGCCGTATGGAAACATGACCTTGCGGGTCAAACTTGTGTGTTCTATTCTATGATGTGAGGCAGGGTCTCAGCCTTGTGTTGTGGCAGTTCTGATGAGCTTGAGGTACCGCTCTTTCGTTTGAGTCATTTTCATGATTTGAGTATGTTCAGACCGTTTCTTATTGGTACGCATATTATGCAAGTTGTGGCTTAGGCCGGTATTGAGGTGTCATATCACCAGAGTGGTGTGTTGGATTTCGGTTTTTTGAAGTTGTTTTGTATAAGTAAACACACATTTTTTTGGTATTTGCGCCAGTTCTTTATTTATAATAAATAAGATAATAATTTCTCCTAATGCTTAGGAACGCGGCTGAAAGAGGTTAAACCTTGAATATGAATAAACAATTAGTTCAAAATTTAAAATTAAGAAGTTTTTAAAGTTAAAAAAGTAGTTTGTTTTGTCTTAATATTGCCACATGGCTTTTTATGGTTGTGACTGTGACGATCCGACCCGTCGTCACGTGAGTTACCGCCCCGTTTCCCCCATGTTATGCTTCTTCACGTTTCATTATCAGTATTTGATGTGTTAGAGTGGGTTTGGAATGGTTTTGATAAGAAATGAGACACTTAGTCTCTTTTAAGAAGGCTTAAGTTGGAAAAGTCAACCGGATGTTGACTTTTGTGTTAGAGGGCTCGGATTTGAATTCCGATGATTTGGTTAGCTTCGGGGGATGATTTGTGACTTAGGAGTGCGATCAGAATTGATTTTGGAGGTTCGGTGTATAATTAGGCTTGAATTGGCGAAGTTAGTATTTTGGCGAATTCCGGTTGGTAGGTGAGATTTTGATCCGGGGGTCGGAATGAGATTCCGAGAGTTGCTGTAGCTTCGTTAGGTGATTTTGGATGTGTGTGCAAAATTTCAGGTCATTCGGAGGTGTTTTGGTTGGGTTTCTGATCGAATGCGTGTTTCGGAAGTTTTAGAAGAACTTAGGCTTGAATTCGATGAGAAATGATGGTTTTAGTGTTGTTTGAGGTGTTTTAATGATTGGAGCAAGTTTGAATAAGGTATTGGATCATGTTTGTATTTTTGGTTGAGGTCCCGAGGGCCTCGGGGTGATTTCGGATGGCTAACGGGAAGTTTTGAACTTAGGAGATTGCAGAACCTGTGCTGCTTCTGGTATTTTCGCTCCTGCGGAAATGGGACCGCAGAAGCGGTACCGCAGAAGCGAGTCAAGAACCGCAGAAGCGACAGGCATCGCAGGTGCGGAGATGCTGACCGCATCTGCGGAGTCGCGGATGCGACAGTAGGACCGCAGATGCGGAATTTTGGAAGGCTAAAGGAAACCGCACCTGCGTAAAAGGAATCGCAGATGCGAGACCGCAGAAGCGGTCTAGTAACCGCAGAAGCGGTCTTGTCCGCAGAAGCGGCTCCCCATCGCAAAAGCGGAAGTCGCAGATGCGGCTATGTAGCCGCAGATGCGGAAATAACTGGTCAGAAAGGGTTTTAATTCCCTTCGCGAAATATTTACAGAACACATATTTTGACTTCGGACTTGGGGTGTTCTTGAGCGATTTTGAAGAGGAAATTCAAGGACTTCGATCAGGTAAGCATTCTTGGACTTAGAACACAATTTTATCATGCAAATACATGAAATTTCACTGAAAACTCAAGGAATTAGGGTCAAAAATGGTGGTTTAGGGCTTGAAACCTAAGAGAACAAAAATGGGAATTTGAGGGGTCATTTGGACTCCGATTTTGGTGTTCTTTATATGCATGGACTCGTGGCGAGATAAGGAATCCGGTGATGTGAATTTTATAATTTTTCGAGAAGTGGGCCCGGGGCTCGGGTTTTGCCAACTTCGTGATTTTCGATGTTTTTCGAGTCTTTTCGATTGGGTTATATTCCCTTAGCATATTGTGACGTATCGTTGTNGTTTTTGGCAGATTCGACGCGCGAAGAGGTGAATTCGAAAGGCAAGGGCATAGCAAGCTAGGACTTTGGCCGGCTTGAGGTTAGTAATAAATGTAAATGCTGTGTTGAGGGTTTGAAACCCCGAATTTGCACATCGTAGTGCTATGTGCGGTGACTTGCATGCCGGATAACGGGCGTGGGGTAGAGCACCGTCAGGGACTGTGACTTGGTCCGTCCCGCTTAATAAAATCGATACCTATTTGATTGTAGATTTGTAATATCCTTATAAAATAGATTATTATCATAATTGGGCTTCGTGCCAACTACTTGAATCCTTCAGGGATTATTTTAATGGTTTCTTACCATATTTATAAATATTAAACTCAGTCCTGGTATTTAATACTGTGTTTGAAATCTCAGCTATTTTCTTAAATTAGAAATTAAGTTAATATTTTTAAATGAAGTTTGGGTTGAATATTTTTATACTATTGTGTGATTTTGGACTGAGTATGGGATCGGGCTGCACGCCGCAGCAGTATTATAATGATATTGATATGAGGCTAAGGGCCTGTTTGATGCCACGAGATGGCTTATTATTGTGCTTGGGCCGTAAGGGGCCCCTCCCGGAGTCTGCACACCCCCAGTGAGCGCCGTCGACATTAAATAAATGGAACGGGCTGCACGGCCGCAGCGGGGTACTGGAGGTACCGGTTTATGTGTTGCATTGCATACTTGATTGCCATTTAATTATTTGTCTGTTGTGATATTTCTATAATTGTATTCATTAGTTTATTGAGTTGATATGATTTAGATTGAGCTGCTGTAATTATAGCTTACTTTGTGCCTGTCCAGGATTTCTTACTCTCAACCCTTATTTATGTTTATTACTTTCTGAGTTGGAAGTACTCACAATACTCCCTGCACCTTGTGTGCAGATCCAGGTACACCAAAGGGTGAGTGAGGGCTTGTTAGCTGAGCAGCAGTTATCTGAGAGTGTCGAGGTAGCTGCATGGCATTCGCAGCCTTGATCTCTCCCTTCTATCTTTCATTATTTTATTCGTATTATTTTCCTAGTCAGACATGTAATAGGTGAATAATCTGCTTCTAGAGGCTCATGTTCGTGACACCAGATTCTGTGGGCTATTTAGTATTTTACTTTGGGATTTTCGAATGTTAGAGATTATATCAGAATTTCCGCACTAAATTGGTATTATAGTAGTGAACATTTATTTATTTAATTAGATTATTTGGCTAAGGTTGTGTAAATGGTCGGGCTTGCCTAGCAATGTGTTGGGCGCCATCACGACCGGGGTTTGGGTCGTGACAGAAGGTCTTAAACAAAAAAGAATATAATGTTGTTGGTGATAGGATCAAGGTGTGTAGACAAAGACTAACTGATATGAAAGAGCAAATGAGGGATCCTGGGCAAGATGAGACCTTAGTAGCTGAAGAGAAAGTAATGAAAATACAACTAGAGAAATGGTTAGGGTGGAGGAAAGCATTATGAGACAGAAATCAAGAGTAAAATGGCTAAAAAAGCTAGGTGATGCCAACACAACATATTTTTTTGCAAATATGAAAAACAGATGCAGCCAAAACTAGCTTAGAAGACTAATAAAGGGTAATAGGAGCACAATGCAAACAAGGAAGGACATTGAGGAGGAGGTGATAGGGTTCTATCAACAGCTGTTAGGCTCATCAGCAACTGAATTGCCTGCTATCAATCCAGCTATTATGAGAGATAGTCCTATGGTGAATAGAGTGCAACAACTACAACTGATTGTAGAGGTATCAAAGGAGGAGATTTATTAGGCTCTGAAAGGTATCAGTGATAACAAAGCCCCTGGGTGTGATGGATTCAATGCTCTATTCTTTAAGAAGGCTTGGACTGTAGTAGGAGATACAATCACAGATGCAGTTATCGAGTTCTTTTCAAGTTCAAATATGTATCAGCCTATCAACTGTACAATAGTAACTCTTGTTCCTAAGGTGAAAAGTTCTTGTAAAATTACTGATTATAGGCCAATATCATGTTGCAGAATTATTTACAAGATTATATCAAAGATACTGACCAACAGATTACAAGGAGTGATGGATGGACTAGTGGATAAGAGTCAGTCTGCCTTTGTTCCCGGTAGACTGATAAATGACAATATAATACTTAGTCATGAGTTAGTGAAAGGATATGGCAGGAAAGGTGTCTCTCCCAGATGTATGCTGAAGAAAGACATGAAGAAGGCATATGATTCAGTGGAATGGGGTTATCTAGAATAAGTGTTGACTCATATGCAGCTGCCAGGGAGATTTGTGCAATGGATTATGAGCTGTGTTACAACAGTCTCATACTCCATTATGATTAATGGGCAGCCTACAAAGCCATTTCCAGCTAAGAAAGGGTTGAGACAGGGAGATCCCCTATCTCCATACCTATTTATGCTGGTTATGGAGTATTTGACAAGACTTTTGAAGACAGTTAAAAAGGATCCTAATTTCAACTATCACCCTAAATGTGGCAAATGGATCATAGTGCAATTAAGCTTTGCTGATGATCTATTACTATTCTGTAGAGGTGATGATATATCTGTTCAGTTACTACTTCAGTGCTTTCAGCAATTCTCTAAGGCTTTAGGGCTAGTGGCAAATGCTGATAAAAGTTCCATATTCTTTGGTGGAGTGCATGATGACCAATAACAGAAGATATTGCAAGACTTGGGTTTTCTCAGAGGAACACTACCAGTTAGGTACTTAGGGGTACCTCTTAGCTCTAAGAGGTTATCATTAATACAATGCCAACCATTGCTTGAGAAGATGCTAGGGATAATCCATTCCTGGACATCAATGTTTCTGTCCTATACAGGAAGAATTCAGCTAATCAAGAGTGTGCTATTCTCTATCCAAGTATACTGGTCTCAGGTGTTTGTGTTGCCAAAAAAACTCATCCAACTTATTGAAAGAGTATACAAAACATTCCTATGGACCGGGGGTGTAGAAGTGTCAAGGAAAGCTCTTTTGTTATGGGACAGTTTGTGCAAACCTAAAGCAACTGGTAGTTTAAATCTACTGGCTATAGGGGAATGGAATAAGGCAGTCATATGTAAACTTCTTTGGAACCTATGCAAGAAGAAAGATAGGTTATGGGTGCAATTGATACATGTCTATTATCAGAAACAGAATGCATTATGGAGTATTGTATCAAAACAAGCCTCTTTGAAAGTACAGAAGATACTTAAAGCCAAACAATACTTTGAGGAAGCTGGTTATACAGAGGTGGATATAGAGGGAATAAGCAGCTTCTCTATTAAGAGTATGTATGAGGGGTGACTTTGATAGAGTACCATGGAGGAAACTGGTGCACAGCAGTGTTGGAGTGCTGAAATGGAGTTTTATAGTCTTCCTAGCTGCACATAGAAGATTGATGACTAAAGACAGGTTGAAGGGTTTGGGCTATGTGGAGGATGTAACATGTTCTCTATGTAACAGTGAAAAGGAGACAATGGATCATTTGTTCTTTAAATGTACCTATTCATCGAGAGTATGGACACTAATGCTACAATGGCAAGGGATCCAGAGACAACTAATGATGTGGGCAAATGAACTTGAGTGGGCAGGGAAGTACTATAAAGGGAGGAGCATAACAACTGAGTTGTACAAACTTGTACTGGCAGGCACACTGTATTACATATGGCAAGAGAGGAATGGCAGGATCTTCAAAGGAATGCAACGACTAGAAGGTACTCTAAGCAGAGCAATAATGCAGGATGTACATGGGCGAGGAGAAAGTAAACACATGCTACAAAGAAGGCTACGGGAACTCAACTACTATCCTAGTATGTAAGGATTGTTCTATAGAGAGTAGTTAGACTAAACTGTCTCTTATACTAGTAGTTAATGAGGCCAGGAATGGAGCTAAAATCTGGGCGTATGTCCAGATTAAGCTTGAGTGCAATATGTAATATTGGTTGAGAAATGAAAATGTTAATTTTCAAAAAAAAGAATTACTATAGTTTCTGTTATTTTTGGAAATATTTAACATTTTTTGTAAAAATTGAATTTTTATAACTTAATATTGTTTGACCAACTCTTATTTTTTTCATTGAAATAAAAATGTTCACCTATGAAATTTTGTACATATAATTTATTGTGGTTAAAATATTGTTATTGCAATGATAATCCTAAATGTACGACTTAACTTATAGTTAACTCGTAAGTTTTATCGTTACTTTAAATTCGTGGATATTAATTTTGTCATGACAAATAGTTGTTAATATTATCTAACTATTTTATTTTCTTAAAATAAGAAGATTGATATTTATTTGACTACAATATTTTGTTTCAAATATTAAATGTGGCTAGAAGATTGCTATTGTTACGGCAAATCTATCTTGTGGCAAAAACTAATAAAATTTATCATAAAAATAAATGTTGTTGTATCATTTTATCTTGACAAATAATTGTAGCTATTAAGCCAACTATTGCTATGGCTTTTTAGAACTTGAAGCAAAATTATTTATTTAGTAACATTTTGATTTAAATAATTATTGTGACTAAAAGGTTACTATTGCTATATTAAGTTTCAACTCGTGGAAAAAACTAATAATTAGCTACGGAATTCTATTATAGCAAGAAATTTGTGGCTAATTTAACCTATATTGCCACAACTTTTTATAACTTGAAGCAAAAATATTTATTTAGCTATAATATTTTATTTCAAATATTTTATTGTAGCTAAAAGGTTACTATATCTATAGTAAGTTTCAACTCGTGGCAAAAAACTAATGATTAGCTACGAAATTTAATTATAGCAATAAATCTGTGGCTATATCATCTAACTACTGACACAACGTTTTAGTACTTGAAGCAAAAATATTCATTTAGCTACAATATTTTATTTTAAATATTTTTTTTATGGATAAAAAGTTACTATTACTACAATAAAAATTGGTGTGTGGCAAAAACTTATGATTAGCTACAAAATTTTATTTGTAGCAATGAATTTATAGCTATTTGGGTAGTTATTGCCACGATTGTTATCCATTATTGCTAATATGAGGAATTAGCTTTACCAACTTATTTTTCGTAGCTAAGAAATTTTATAATTTTGTAAATAGCCATAGAATTCTTATTTTTGTGGCTATTATAAGGTATTAGCTACAGATTTTAAATTCGTAACTAAGATTTCGTAGCTATAGATATATAATGTTGTAGTGATTGGTTTTATTTCATGATCATGTTTGCACTTATTAACTTTCGTGTTATTTATTGTTAAATCTATTACTTTTTGAATTTTTTAAATTAAAAGATAATTTGATTACTTGGAAAAAAATCTTTTAAAATGAGAAATCGCATAGTTTGCTCACTGTTGGCTTGCCTAGCGACGTCGCTGAGTGTCATCACGACCTAAAATAGAATTGGGTCGTGACATTCTTAATTTCTCAATTTGGATTTCATGTTGTGTACTTTATTTTGCTTTCTCGGGTGCTCTGGCTGCACCACGTGGACGTCCTCGGCCTTTACCAAGGCCCTGGCCTCTAGCAGCTCTAGCAGGGGGTGCGGGTGCCTGGTCATCTCCAGTAGCACGTCTCCTCACCATCTGTGAGAGAATAGAATACACAAGTTTAGAATTTCGAAGTCAATAATCTCACACGACAAGGAATCAAATGAAGTGGAATTTTCCTAACAGTTCCATAGCCTCCCGAATAAAAGTACAGACGTATGCGTACTGATCCGCGAGACTCTAATAAACTGGCTTGTGACCCACGACTCCTATGAACCTTGAGCTCTGATACCAACTTGTCACGACCCAATTTCTCCCCTCGTGAGTTGTCGTGACGGCACCTAGTCTCTACGACTAAGTAATCCTAACACTTTGCGGAAATAAAATAAAAGCATGAACATAACCCACTAACAATAACAATATCCAATAAGCAACTGAATGCCACTCGTCATATACAAATTTTCACCTTCGAAATGCACCAAACAACTCCCAAAACTCAGAATATGTAACAACCCAGCCCACTAGTGATGTTGTTCGCTTTGGTCCTAGGACCGCACGACTTTAAAATGTGTCACTATGTTCTAAAGCTTATTAACATACATACCCAGCATCTCTCTTGTGTTTTGCCGATGTTGGACTCTGACTTAATCTGGGGTGTTATATACACCCCCTCTTGTGGACTCAACGTCCTTGCTGAGGTTTGCCCCACCGCATGGGATTTGCCTAGACTCAGCATTAAGGTTTGGCCCCTAATCGGGATTTGCCTAACTCGGTTGAATTCTGACCCACCATTGGCATGGCAGACACAAGAGTGGCTCTGATACCATATGTAACAGCCCAGCCCACTAGTGATATTGTTCACTTTGGGCCTAGGACAGCACGACTTTAAAACGCGTCACTAGGTTCTAAAGCTTATTAACTTACATAAACAGCATCTCTCTTGTGTTTTTGCAATGTTGGAATCTGACAAAATCCAGGGTGTTATCGAATACGGCAAGTCACAAGCTACTAAAAAGTCTTAACTGTTCTATACATCATTTCTACAAGAAGAGGGAAAAATGAACATAGGGGGAAAGAGGTCGACTCCGAGGATCTGCGGGCGCGAGCATATGTACCTTGAAGTATCCAATAAGTAGCAGCGACTACAACTAGTGATGAGGCTGGTACGATGAACCTGGATCTGCACACGAAAAACATGTGCAGGAAAGGGTGTGAGTACTCCACAATGGTACCTAGTAAGTGCCAAGCCTAACCTCGGTCGAGTAGTGAGGAGGCCAGGACAGGGCCCTACTGGTATAAATATGATGAAATAAGACAGAACAAAATATCACAGTAGAGATAGATACGGGAATCTAACAGAGATAGAATAAATGAAAGAAAATAGCTCATAACACAACGATAACAACAGGGGATCTCTCGAGATACCTTCTCGTAGTTCCAAATGTAAATGTGTAGGGGGATATCCTGGAATACCATTTCGTAGTCCCAAAGTAAATATTCAGAATAGGGAGATCTCCCGGAATACCGTTCCGTAGTCCCAAAGTAATTATGCAGTACAGGGAGATCTCTTAGAATACCGTTCCATAGTCCCAAAGTAAATATGCAGCTCAACCAATAGAAATAACAGTTACAGCAAGAAAACCTACGGTTTAGACTAAGTTCAAGTCAAAGAAAGCAGGTATTTTCAGTAAACATGCTGCATAGAGTTCAGGTAGTTAAAACACATAGGCATGCTATTTTAACTAAGCAGGATAGTTACATATGCTAGTGTAGTTCAAATAAAAAGAAAACAGGTTATGATTTAGTGAAAGACAGGATTTCACAATAAATAGCCTGTGTACGTACTCGTCACCTCATGTACACGACGCTCACATATAAAAACAATACAAAATTCTAAGGGGAGTTCCCCCACACAAGGTTAGGCAAGCCACTTATCTCGAACCAAGCTCAAATAAATCTGTAACAATGCTCTTTCCACGAATATCCGGCTCCGGATGACCCAAATCTAGCCAAATCAATTACATAACGTAAATATAGCTACAAGCAACTAACTAGCTAATGAAATCAAAGCTAAGACATGAAAATAGAAAAATGCCCAAAAAGCCTTCCCAAGCCCACGTCTCGAAATCGGGTAAAAGTCACAAATTATAAACATCCATTAACTCACGAGTCTAACCATACCAAATTCACTCAAATCCGATAAAAAAATCTCCATCAAAACCCAAAAATTCGGCCTAAGAACTTTTCTCAAATTTTCCCAATTTTCCACCCCAAATCCGAAATTAAATAATGAAATCAAGCATAGATTAGTGGGATAAAACCATAAAGGAGTTACGAATCATTACCCAATAACGTCATCTGAAAATTTCTCCAAATTTCGCCTTCTACCAAGATCTCAATCAAATTTTGTGCTATGAATCAAAACCCTCATTTTTGAACTTTAAATTCTGCCCAGGTACGCCCTTCGTCGCGAATGCGGCCATCTCCTCGTCTTCGCGTAAAACAGAAATTCACTGATCAAAATTCCTCTTTCGCGAACGCGAGTATCCTCTCGCAAACGCGTTGCTTTACTTGCTAGACCCTTCGCGAACGCGGTCTCCTCTACCCAAACGCGTAGAACAAATCCTTGGGGCCCCCAGTTGCACCACTTCCTCTATGCGATCACGATGTCCTTCACACGTTCGCGATACACTAATGGCCAAACCTTCGCAAATGTGTCCCCATAATCGCAAATGCGAAGAAAAATTTTCCCTTTTGTCCCAGCTCCTCTTCGCGAACGCGGGACCTCCCTCGCGAGTGCGAAGAAGGAAACTAGAGCTGGAGACTTCAGTAATTTCTACAATCTTCTTCTTAAGTCCAAAGGTCCGTTAACCACCCGAAATCAACCCGAGGCTCCCAGGACCTCAAACAAACATACCAACAAGTTCTAAAACACCATATGAACTTAGTCGAGCCCTCAAACCACATCAAAAAACGCTAAAAACACAAATCACCCTCCAATCCAAACTTAATGAACTTGAAACTTTAAAATTCGACAACCGATGCCGAAACAAACCAAACCACGTTTGATGATCTCAAATTTTGCACATAAGTCATAATCCACATTACAGACCTACTCCAACTTCCGAAAACGGATTCCAAACCCGATATCAAAAATTCCACTACCGGTCCAAAACTCCAAAATTTCGACTTTTGCAATTTCAAGCCTAAATGAGCTACGGACCTCTAAATCACAATCCGGACACACCCCTAAGTCCAAAATCACCCAACGAAGCTAAGAGAATCAACAAAACTCCATTCCGGAGTCGTCTTTACACAGTTCCAACAACGGTCCAAATCCAAAGGCTTAAAACTCCATTTAGGAACTAAGTGTCCCAAAACACTCCAAAAACCAAGATAAAACCTCCTGGTAAGTCACAAAAGCAGAAATAGATACTGGGAAAGCAGTTAATAGGGGATCAGGGCTCTAACTCTTAAAATGATCGGTCGGGTCGTTACATCCTCCCCCCTTAAAACAATAGTTCGCGCTCGAACGAGCATAGAGACATACCTGAAGTGGTGAAAAGATGAGGGTAACGGCTACTCATATCCTGCTCGATCTCCCAAGTCGTCTCCTCGACTGGCTGACCCCGCCACTGAACCTTAACTGATGCAATATTCTTTGACTTCAGATTTTGAACCTGCCTGTCCACAATAGCCACTGGCTCCTCAACATAGGATAGATCCTTGTCCAACTAGACTGAGCTGAAATCCAACACATGAGATGGATCGTCGTGATACTTCCGGAGCATCGAAACGTGAAATACCGGATGAACTCCTGCTAGGCTAGGAGGTAAGGCAAGCTCATAAGCAACCTCCCCAACACGTCGCAACAACTCAAAAGGACCAACAAACCTTGGGCTCAGCTTGCCCTTCTTTCTGAACCTCATAATTCCCTTCATAGGCGAAACTCGGAGCAAGACCCGCTCTTCGACCATGAATGCCACATCCGAACCTTTCGATCCGCATAACTCTTTTGTCTGGATTGGGTTGTGCAAAGTCTATCATGAATCACCTTCACCTTTTCCAAGGCATCCTGAACCAATTCCGTACCCTATAATCTGGCCTCGCCAGGCTCGAACCAACCCACTTGGGACCGACATTGTCTACCATACAGAGCCTCATACGGTGCTATCTGAAAGCTGGACTGATAACTGTTGTTGTAGGCAAATTCTGCCAGTAGCAAGAACTGATCCCAAGAACCACCAAACTCCATCACACACGCAAGGAGCATATTCTCAAGAATCGGAATAGTGCGCTTGGACTCTCCTTCCGTCTGGGGGTGGAATGCTGTGCTCCACTCCACCTGAGTACCCAACTCATGCTGTATGGCTCTCTAGAACCGTGATGTAAATTGCGTGCCCCGATCAGAGATGATAGATACCGGCACACCATGAAGTCTGACAATCTCACGGATATAAACTCGAGCTACTCGGAAGAATAGGTAGTCATCACAGGAAGGAAATGAGCTGACTTGGTTAGTCTATCCACAATCACCCAAACTGCATCAAACTTCCGCTGACTCCGTGGGAGTCCAACAAAGAAATCCATAGTGATCCGCTCCCACTTCCACTCTGGAATCTCTAACTTTTGAAGCAACCGACTCGGTCGTTGATGCTCATACTTCACCTGCTGGCAATTTCGACACTGAGCAACATACTCCACTATATCCCTTTTTATCCTCCACCACCAGTAATGCTACCTCAAATCCTGGTACACCTTCGTGGCACCCGGATGAATAGTGTACCGCGGGCTATGAGCCTCCTGAAGAATCAACTCACGCAAACCATCAACATTAGGCACACATAGCCTGCCCTACATCCTCAATGCACCATCATCCCCAATAGTGACCTCCTTAGCATCACCATGTTGGACCGTGTCCTTAAGGACAAGAAGTTGGGGGTCATCATATTGATGCTCCCAGATACGATCATAAAGAGAAGTCCGAGAGACCACACAATCCAATACTCGACTAGGCTCAGAAATATCCAATCTCACAAACTGGCTGGCTAAGGCCTGAACATCCAACGCCATGGGCCTCTCTACTGCTGGTAGATAAGCTAAACTCCCGAAACTCTCTACCCGGCGACTCAAAGCATCGGCCACCACGTTGGCCTTCCTCGGATGGTACAAAATGGTGATATCATAATCCTTAAGCAACTCTAACCACCTCCTCTGACGCAAATTAAGATCCTTCTGCTTGAACAGATGCCGCAAACTCCGGTAGATCTCACAAGGGACACCGTACAAATGGTGCCTCCAAATCTTCATGGAATGGACAATAGCAACTAACTCAAGGTCATGGACAGGATAGTTCTTTTCATGCACTTTCAGCTGTCTAGACGCGTAGGCAATCACCCTACGTTCCGGCATCAACACCGCACCGAGGCCAACTCGCGATGCATCACAATAAACTGTATAAGACCCCGAACCCGAAGGTAATACCAATACTAGGGTTGTAGTCAAAGCTGTCTTGAGCTTCTGAAAGCTCTCCTTGAACTCCTCTGTTCATCTGAACGGAGCACCCTTCTGGGTCAGCCTGGTAATAAGTGTTGCAATGGATGAAAATCCCTCAACAAATCAATGGTAATACCCTGCCAAACCAAGGAAGCTGCGGATCTATGTGGCTGAAGACGGCCTGGGCCAATTGTGCACTGCCTCCACCTTCTTCGAATCTACCTTGATCCCATCACTCGATACCACGTGACCTAAAAATGTTATCGAATCCAACCAGAACTCATATTTTGAGAACTTTATATATAATTTCTTCTCTCTCAATGTCTGTAGCATAGACCTTAGGTGCTGCTCATGGTCTTCCCACTCCGGGAGTACACCAGAATGTCATCAATAAAGACAATGATGAATGAGTCAAGATAAGGCCAAAATACACCGTGCATCAAATAAATAAATGTTGCTGGGGCGTTGGTCAGCCCAAATGACATGACAAGGAACTCGTAATGACCATACCGAGTCCTGAAAGCAGTCTTTGAGATATCTGGCTCCCAAATCTTTAACTGATGATAACTTGAATGTAAGTCAATCTTGGAAAACACTCTGGCACCCTATAACTAATCAAATAAGTCATCAATACGAGGCAAAGGATACCAGTTCTTCATTGTGACTTTTTTATATTGGTGATAATCAATGCACATACGCATAGAACCATCCTTTTTCTTCACAAAACAAGACAAGAGAACCCCAAGGTGACACACTAGGCCGAATGAAGCCCTTGTCTAGCAATTACTGTAACTATTCCTTCAACTCCTTCAACTTAGGAGGGGCCATACGATAAGGAGGAATAGAGATGGGCTGAGTGCCTGACAACAAATCAATGCCAAAATCAATGTCTCTGTTGGGCGGCATGCCCGAAAGATCAGCTGGTAACACATCAGGGAAATACCTCACTATTGGGACTGAGTCAACTGAAGGGGTATCAATATTGACATCTTTTACATAGGCTAGATACGCGTCACACCCCTTCTTAACCATTAATTGAGCCTTAAGAAATGAAATAACTATGCTGGGAGTGTAATCTAAGGTACCCCTCCACTCTAATCGAAGTAAACCTAGCATAGCCAGCATCATGGTCTTGGCATGATAATCAAGAATAGCATAATGGGGCGACAACCAGTCCATACCCAAGATAACATCAAAATGTACCATGCTGAGCAATAATAAATCAGCTCCGGTCTCAACACCACTAAGAGTAATCAAACATGACTAATACACGCGATCCACAACAAGAGAATATCCCACGTGAGTAGACACATAAACAGGGGAACTCAAGGAATCCCGAGATACTCCCAAATGCGGGAAAAAATAAGATGACACATAAGAACAAGTGGAGCCTGGATCGAATAGAGCCGAGGCATCTTTATGACAGACCAGAACAATACCTGTAATGATAGAATCAGAAGCAACGACATCTGTACGAGCAGGAAGGGCAGAGTATCTAGCCTAGCCTCCCCCTTTAGGGTGACCTTTACCACCCCGACCTCCACTTCGGGCTGTCTGAGCAGGTGGGGTGGCAGCTGGTGCTGTAATCATAGCCTGAGGACCTAGTGAAGCACGCTGTGGCTGAGAAGCTTGTGGAGGTGAACCCCTCCTAAGTCCGGGGCAATCCCTCACCATATGGCGAGTGTTGTTACACTTGAAATAGGCTCTGGAAGGACGTGGCGGCTGCGAGTTGCTCGGGCCAGGTCTGCTGGACTGCCCGCTAATAGCACTCTATGCAGGAGGCACACTAGATACTAGAGGTGTATACTAAGGCTCCTGATGTCTAAGAGGAGTTGGAACACCACTGGCGGTTGGAAGAGTTAAATGAACCCTACCGTGACGAACTGCAACTGGGGAACGGGCACCAGAATAATGGTCCGACTCTCGTGACCTTGGCCTCTCTCTCCTCCCTATTCCCAGCAAGCATGCCCTCTACTCTCCTAGCAATACTCACCACCTATGGATATGAGATATCCATCTCTAACTCCCGAGACATGCTAGTCCTGATGTTGGGAATGAGTCCCTCAATAAACAGACGGACCCTCTCTCGAACAATAGAAACCAAGGCCGGTGCATGTCTAGCCAGGTCACTGAAACAGACTGCATACTCTGAAACAGTCATAGCACCCTGGCGCAACTGCTCAAACTCCGCGCGCCATACATCCCTGAGGCTCTGAGGAACATACTTTCTCAAAAAACATATCCGAGATCTGAGTCCATGTAAGAGAAGCTGCCTCAGCCGGACTGTCGAACTCATAAGTATGCCACCACTAATAGGCTGCTCCTTGAGGCTGAAAGGCAGTGAAAGAAACCCCACTCGACTCTACTATGCCCATAGTACGGAGGATACGGTGACACTCCTCCAGAAATCCCTGAGCATCCTCTGATTCTAGACCACTGAATGTAGGAGGGTCGTATTTCTTGTACCTCTTAAGCCTACGCTGCTCCTCCTCCGAAGTTGCCGCCCTACCCTCGGGCTGAACTGGGCTATAGGTGGTACCGGTATAACCACTAGAATCTGATCAACCTGGACCCGCTGCTTTGGGGTGCAGGGGGCGGGAGTCTATGATCCTCCCCTGGCCTGAGATGTGGCTGCAGTAAGGGGAATCAACCCTGCCTGAGCTGGAGTGTTGTACATGCTCATGAACTGTGCAAGGGTCTCCTAAAGAGTTGGAGTAGTAGTAGTAGGCGTCTCAGGTGCATGTGCTCCGAAAAGGGCTAAGTTTGATTTGAGTCAACATTTTTAGTAAACGACCTCGGAACCGGGATTTTATGGTCCCAATAGGTTTGTATGATGATTTTAAACTTGGGCGTATTTTTGGCTCGGCTTTTGGATGAGGCCCCGGCCTCTGGAAGCTCTAGCAGGGGGTGCGGGTGCCTGGTCACCTCCAGTAGCACGTGTCCTCATCATCTGTGAGAGAATAGAAGACAGAAGTTTAGAATTTTAACTATGTAAGTAAGCCTAACACTTTGCGAGACATCATCTAATGTCTACGACTAAGTAAGCCGAACACTTTGCGGAAATGAAATAAAAGCATGAACATAACCCACTAAGAGTAACAATATCTAATAAGCAACTGAATGCCACCAACATATACAACTTTTCACCTTCGAAATGAACCAAACAACTCGCAAAACGGGGAATACCGCAAGTCACAAGTTACTAAGAAGTCTTAATTGTTCTAATCATTTCTATAGGAAGAGGGAAAAATAAACATAGGTGGATAGATGAGGACTCCGAGGATCTGCGGGTGCGGGCAGATGTACCTTAAAGTCTCCAATAAGCAGCAACGACTGCAACTAGTGATGAGGCTGGTACAATGAATCGGGATCTGCACACAAAAAACATGTGTAGAAAAGGGCGTGAGTACTCCACAATGGTACCCACTAAGTGCCAAGCTAACCTCGGTTGAGTAGTGACGAGGCAAGGTCAGGGTCCTACTGGTATAAATATGATGAAATAAGACAGAACGAAATATCGCATTAAATATAGATAAGAGAATCTAACAAAGATAGATTAAATGAAAGGAAACAACTCATAACACAGCGATAACAACAGGGGATCACCCGAGATACCATCTCGTAGTCCCAAACCTAAATGTGCAGGGGATCTCGCGGAATACCATTCCGTATCCCCAAAGTCAATATGCCGAATGGGGGGATCTCCCAGAATACCGTTCCGTAGTCCCAATGTAAATATGCAGTACAGGTGGATCTCAGGAATACCGTTTCGTAGTCCCAAAGTAAATATGCAGCTCAACCAATAGAAATAACAGTTACGGCAAGAAAACCTATGGTTTAGACTAAGTTCAAGTCAAAGAAAGCAGGTAATTTCACTAAATAAGCTGCACAGAGTTCAAATAGGTAGTTAAAACACGTAGGCATGCTATTCTAACTAAGCAGGATAGTTACATATGCTAGTGTAGTTCAAATAAGAAGAAAACTGGTTATGATTTAGTGAAAGATGGGGTTTTACAAAAAATAACCCGTGTACGTACTCGTCACCTCTCGTACACGACGCTCACATATCAAAACAATACCAAATCCTAAGGGGAGTTCCCCGCCACAAGATTAGGCAAGCCACTTACCTTGAACCAAGCTCAAATCAATCCGTAACAATGCTCTTTCCACGAATATCTGTCGCCGGATTGCCCAAATATAGCCAAATCAATTACTTAACGTAAATATAGCTACAAGCAACTAATCTAGCTAATGAAATCAAAGCTAAGGCAAGAAAATAGAAAAACACCCAAAAACCCTCCTCGGGCCCACGTCTCGGAATCGGGTAAAAGTAAAATATTATAAACACCCATTAACTCACAAGTCTAACCATACCAATTTCACTCAAATCCGATACCAAAATCTCCATCAAACCCCAAAAATTTGGCCTAAGAACTTTTCTCAATTTTCCTAATTTTTTCACCCCAAATCCGAAATTAAATGATTAAATCAAGCATAGATTAGTGGGAAAAAATCATAAAGGAGTTAGGAGTTATTACCCAATAAATTCCTCGGAAAATCTCTCCAAATTTCGCCTTCTACCGAGCTCTCAATCAAATTTTGTGATATGAACTCAAAACCCTCGTTTTTGAACTTTAAATTCTGCCTAGGTACGCCCTTCTTGCGAACGTGGCCATCTCCTCGCGTTCGCATAGAACAAAAATTCACTGATCAAAATCTTCTTTCGCGAATGCGAGTATCCTCTCGCGAACGCGTAGCTTCACTTGCCAGACCCTTCGCAAACGCGGTCTCCTCTACGCGAACGAGTAGAACAAATCCTTGGGACCCCCAGCTGCAGCACTTCCTCTACGCGAACACGATGTCCTTCACGCATTCCGGATACACTGATGGCCAAACATTCAGGAATGCATCCCCATAATCGCAAACACGAAGAACAATTTTGCCCTCTATCCCAGCTGATCTTCACGAACGCGAGACCTCCCTCGCGAACGCGAAGAAGGAAACCAGAGCTTGAGACTTCAGCAATTTCTGCAATCTTCTTCTTAAGTCCAAAGGTTTGTTAACCACCTATAAATCAACCCGAGGCCTCCGGGACCTCCATCAAACATACCAACAAGTCCTAAAATACCATATGAACTTAGTCGAGCCCTCAAACCACATCAAAAAAATGTTAAAAGCACAAATCACCCTCCAATCCAACCTTAATGAAGTTGAAACTTCCAAATTCGACAACCGATGCCGAAACCAACCAAACCATGTCCGATTGACCTTAAATTTTGCGCACAAGTCATAATCCACACTACAGACCTATTTCAACTTCCGGAATCGGATTCCGACCTCGATATCAAAAATTCCACTACCGATCCAAAACTCCAAAATTTCAACTTTCACCGTTTCAAGCCTAAATGAGCTACGGACCTCCAAATCACAATCCGGACACGAACCTAAGCCCAAAATCACCCAACGAAGCTAACGGAATTGATGGAATTCATTCCGTAGTCATTTTCACACAGTTCCGACTACGGTCCAAATCCTAAGGCTTAGAACTCCATCTAGGGACTATGTGACCCAAAACACTCCAAAAAAAGAAGATGAAACATCCCCGCAAGTCATAATAGCAGAAACAAATATGGGAAAAAAAAGTTAATAGGGTATCGGGGCTCTAACTCTCAAAACGATCGTCTGGGTCATTACATAAACAATATATCTTACCCAAAAGGACAAGTAGTGCAAGTCCCTCAAGCCATTAGCACATTTAAGTGCTATATATGGTGATGCCTGTTTGGAGGCATTTTGAATTTATATTGGGTAATTGGTAAGCTGCCATGTAAAAGTTTTCTGTTATCTCATCTTTAATACGTAGAATTTTTCTAGATCTCAGCTATGATAAAATTAACTGTGTGGCTTTGTAGAATACATAAGGAGAGAAAGAAGTTCCTTTTTGGCCATGATGGTAACAACTGTCAAGAAAAGCAGAAGATTGAGTAGTGTCTCTAATATAAGTTTGATGATGAAGAGAATCGGCAAGCGAAAACAATTTGGTGTTTGCTCTATACTGGTGGATGATAAATTTGATGTGATGTTTCATGACATCTCCTTTTAAGATACTAGCTTTTTGTCTTTTGATGTTATAAATCTAAGAAACAGAGTTATCGATCATGCCAAATAATCTTTTATGTATTGTATATCGCTAACTGCATTATTCATATTTTGTATTTCTATCCAGTTTTCAATTTTGCACCCAGCTTTGTTCTATCTTTATATTGCTATAATTTATAGTCGATATTATGCCTCTGAATATACATGTAGCGTCTTAGAATGTGAACAAGATAAGAATAGTTTACCTTAATAGTCGTTCTTCGCGTTGGGCCCGTGTTGTGCACGGGCAACACTAATTTAGCAAATATTAAAAAGGATGAAAACAGAATATTTTGAGGGAAAGTATCTCAGCTCCCTAATAGATTGATTCTAGGAACTTTTACAAACCGAGACTATGAAAACAGAACTTTTCTATTGTCATGATCCCAATTTCCTCCGTAGAATGTAATAATGGCACCTAGTCTCTAAAACTAGGTAAGCCTAACATTCATATAGAAATAATTGATATAATAAATATAAGTCTCAAAACTCAACTATAATAAATAACTCTGCGGCTCAGTATATACAACTCCCGATAGAAGTGGACTCCGACGCCTGCGGACGCCGGCAGGTATACCTTGAAGTCTCCGCAGCTGTGCTCTCACTAATACCTGGGCTGGTGGGAGGTACATGAATTTGCACAAAAAGATGTTCAGAAGCGTAGCACGAGTATACCACAATGGAACCCAGTAAGCGCCAAGCTTAACCTCGGTAGAGTAGTGACGGGGTCAGGTCAAGGCCGTACTGGTTTTAAACAAGAAAAATTGTACGAGTATATGACAGTGTATAAATGATAGACATGAAATTTAAACGACAAATATCATATCAAGGTAGCTACACGGAACTAAAACAAATAATGCAACATGGAGGAAATAAGGGATGATATGTAAGGAAACAAAACAACCAAAGATAAGTGCGGCCAAAGAGAAATACCAATATGAGTCACTACCGAGGTACCGCCTCGTAGTCTCAAATCACAAGAGCAAATCACAACCTCTCCGTATATCACAGTGGGAGCCTTGCATTTAGTTTTGAAAATCATTTTCCCAAAATAGCATACCGCATTTTAGCCCACCTTATCACGCCGCATGGCTTCTAGTAGTTTCCCTACTAGCCACGCGTGTGAGCACGTAATTTTTGCCCTATGCGAAAATACTCCTAAAAAATATATTCAAAATAGTTTTAATTATTTTTCATAGAATTTTAGGAATTTCGTTTGTTATGTGTTTGCATTTTTGTTGCATTATTAGAATCTTTGCATCATTGCATTGTTAGGAATATTTTGAACCATAAAAAACTACCAAAAATATTTTGTTCATTCATGACATTTTAATTGCATATTTAGAATTTAATCACTTTTTTTAAATTCATTAATCAAATGAAAATCACAAAAAAAAAAAGCAGTAGTAGTCATCTAGCAATTTTTTGCTTTTAGGTTTAAATTAGTAGTTTTCATCCGTTCACATTGTTAATTAATTCAATTAGTTAATTGCTAAACTAAAATAGATGTTTAGGTTAATTCTGAAAATTAATTTGAATTAAGAGTATAAAATAAAATTGGTTAAATCTAAAATTCAAGTGAAGGAAGATAAAAAGAAAATAGGGCTGTTGTGTTCGAAATGGGCCAAGCACCTAAGTAACCCAGTTCTTGAAAATCCGCCTCAGCCCAATCCCCGGACCCGGTCCAATAACCCGCCTAACCCAGCTCCAAAATGACGCCGTTCATCAGAACAACGACGTCGTTCCCCTTTTCCCATTCACTAAAAACGATCCTAATTACATTCTCTGGGGGAACCCTGTCGAGCCCATCTCTTTCAAAATACTAGATGCCGCCTCCCCTACTCACTCTCTCATCTGATCTCACGCACATACCATACTCATTTATGCTCATGCTCCCCTCTCTCTCTCTCTCTCTCTCTCTC